>NC_084596.1:0-217000 GCF_033807715.1 Cololabis saira | reverse complement strand
GGGGGGGGGGGGGTCTGCTTCATCTTCCATTCAAATGTTTATTAATTCGATTTTAATATGTACAGGAACATGGGTTATGTTCAGAATCAGTTACCCAACTTAAGATAAGACTGTCCGACCGTATGAATTATAAAATTGTAAATCAACTTTGCTGATGATATTTGGTCAATAGAATGGGTGATAAATTGTGAATAATGTTGATCACTGCTCCCCAAAACCCAGGCCTCTTACAAACCCCAGACTGCCATCAAAGTCGAGATTTTCTCTGACCAAGAGGAGAAAGAACCAGTACATTCCACTTGCCCTTAGATCAACTCAGCACACCAGAAATATTTGAAACAAAATTACTATGAGATTGGCCCCAGAGCAACAAAACCATACAGAAAATTAGGGATCAACATAGCAATGAGATAACATGTGAACCGGATGGTAGAGAAAATATTGCAGAAGGTATATGAAAATGTACACACACACACAGTAGTGAGAACTTCTTTAAATCAATTAGATTTACCATCAATTGGTGTATCGCAAAATTGAAGACTGACAGCAGAAATTACAAGGGAGGAGATTATCAAAGCAATAAATCCATTGAAAAATGATAAATCTCCAGGGAGCAATGGCTATCCTGCGGAATGGTACAAGGTGTTTAAGGAAGAGTTGTTACCGGTACTTCAGGCCTCTTAAAGAAAAATCAGATACCACCAACGTGGGAAGAAGCCATTTTTTCAATCATACCAAGGTAAATAAAACATATCAAAATTTGTAAAGATATCCTTAGAAGAAATGGGAATGAAAGACAAATGGAGGAGTCTCCACCCTCTTGAGAAGGACTACACAGTATACCGCAACAAAGTGACTCTAGAATAGACTTTTATATATATGGGGGATAGATACAGAGTGATCCAGTGTGAGATTGGATGGGCCGATATATCAGATCATAATAACTTGTTTTTTAAAATACATCTGAAGCCAGGAAAAAGACAGACATTCAGGAGACTAAATAATAAAGGTTTTGTAGAAGAATTTAAAAAATGAGATCGGGCAATACAAAAGAGAATAATGGAGAAGTTGATCTGCATATTGTATGGGATGCCTTGAAAGCTGTTCGAGGAAAGGTAATAGCCAAGATCACAGTATTTAAAACATAATCATATCTGAACAACTCTGCAATACTGCGAGAATTAGAGCAACAATACCAGAGGACAAACAAATAGTATATGAACAGAATTAAGGACACAAAAATTAATGAGATATTATTGGATGAATAAAAGACACCGTACAGAGACTCCACTTGAGATCAGTGAAGATCCTGTGGAAATTCAGCCCCCCCATACACAGTGGTATCCAAGCTGCTGCCCCGAGCTTTGCCAGTTAGGCCTCTTACAAACCCCAGACTGACATCCAAGTCAAGACTTTCTCTGGCCAAGAGAAGAAAGAACCAGCATGTTCCACTTGCCTTCAGAACAAATCAGCACACCAGAAACATTTAAAACAAAATTACCATGAGATTGGCCCCAGAGCAACAAAACATATACGAAAACAGCAAGTAATAAGTACCATACAGAAAATTAGGGATCCACATACCAATGAGATAATACATGAACCGGACGGTATAGAGAAAATATTTCAGAAGTTTTATGAATGAATGAATGAATGAATATGAACACACCCACGATAACTTCTTTAAATCAACTAGATTTACCATCAATTGGTGTATCGCAAAATGAAAGACTGACAGCAGAAATTACACTGGAGGAGATCAAAACAATAAATTCATTGAAAAATGATAAATCTCCAGGGAGCAATGGCTATCCTGCGGAATAGTACAAGGTGTTTAAGGAAAAGTTGTTACCGGTACTTTAGGCCTCTTAAAGAAAAATCAGATACCACCAACGTGGGCCGAAGCCATTATTTCAATCATACCAAGGAAAAAACAAAACATATCAAAATTCGTAAAGATATCCTTAGATGAAATGGTAATGAAATACATGGAGTCTCCACCCTCTTAAGGACTACACAGTACACGGCAACACAAAGTTACTCCAGAATAGACTTTTTATATATGGGGGATAGATACAGAGTGATCGAGTGGAATATTGGAGGGGCGGATAAATCAGATTATACCTTGTTTTTAAAAATACATCTGAATGCCAGGAAAAAGACAGACAATCGGGAGACTAAATAATAAAGGTTTTGTAGAAGAATTAAAGAGATCGGGGCAATACATAGGGAATGTATGGGATGCCGTGAAAGCTGTTCGAGGAAAAGTAAAAGCCAAGATCACACCATTTAAAAACATAAGCATATCTGAACAACTCTAATATTGCGAGAATTAGAGAAACAATACCAGAGGACAAACACATAGTATATGAACAAATTAAGGACACTAAATTGAAGATAAATGAGATATTATTGGATGAATAAAAGACACCGTACAGAGACCCCACTTGAGATCAGTGAAGATCCTGTGGAAATTCAGCCCCCCCATACACAAAGTGGTATCCAAGCTGCTGCTCCGAGCTTTGCCACTCAGGCCTCTTACAAACCCCAGACTGCCAAAGTCAAGATTTTCTCTGGCCAATAGGAGAAAGAACCAGCACGTTCCACTTGCCTTCAGATCAACTCAGCACACTAGAAACAAAATTACTATGAGATTGGCCCCAGAACAACCAAACCATATACAAAAACCGGAAGTAATAAGTACCATACAGAAAATTAGGGATCCACATACCAATGAGATAATACATGAACCGGATGGTATAGAGAAAATATTTCAGAAGTTTTATGAAAATTTATACACAACCACTTGCTGCAAATGAGGAAGTAGTGAGGAGATTTTCAAAGCAATAAATTCATTGAAAAATAATAAATCTCCATGGAGCAATGGCTATCCCGGAGAATGGTACAAGGTATTTAAGGAAGAGTTTTTACTGGTACTTCAGGCCTCATTTCAATCATACCAAAACCAGGCAAAAAAAAAAAAAAAAAAAATTGTAAAAAGTTGTATATAATCAATCATCTACAAATTAATAACAAAGTTTATAGCAGATTTAATAGATCTGCTTAAACTATGTTCAAATTGGGTTGTAAAAAAATATTCGAAGAACTCGAACTTCGAAGCGCAAACAGAAACGTAGCAGTATATTTTTATGTTATACAGGCTGGGTTTTTTAGATTCCCTGGGTTTCTGGATTTTGAGTTGATTCTCTCCCTGACGAGGGGGATGGCGAGCCACCCATGTGAGTGTCTGGATTGAGGAGGGGCCTTTCCTTTCTTCATCTACCATCCTTACAGTGAGGTAGGACATTGGCCAAGGACTTCCAAGGACCATTGAAGTTGAATGATTTTTTTTTATTTTTGGGGGAATACAATTTATTTAGGGTGCACCCAGTTTAAAAGGACACATTAAGAGAACAAAACTGAACGCCGCAAATTTTCTGTGTTTAAAACAGTGGATGTTCCAAAACTTACCTGCATGTTCCTTTTACTCATTGTGGTGTCCAATCCCTTCTCATACTTGTGAATCAAGAAAGTTCTGGTCCAGTGTGCACTTACCTGCCAGGTCGGTTACATAAAAGATCAAACATTAAACCGTCACTGCAAATGTGAAACTTTATGAACATTGTTCAGGATGATTTGACCTCCAGCACAGGTGGGGTGGTGGGCGTCTGGGTGGAGGAGTCTGTCACAGCTGACTGAAAAGACAAGTAGGTTACACACAATAATATGACAAACCATCTAAAACTGAATGTAATATCTACAGATGTTTTTTTCTACCTTGATAAATTCCACTGAATTTCACAGTGTAGGTACCAGCTGAGTGTCAACATCCACCGACAGATCCACCTTCTTCCTCTTGGCAGCCTCAGCCCGCCGTCCCTTACAAGGCATCCTGGCAGGTCCCAGCTTGCTGGGAAAAAGACCAAGGAAAGGCAGAAACAGCCAAAAGTATGACCTACCTTTCTGCTTAATCAAAGTTGTGAGTGGTGTGTTAGTGTTAATGAATGAAGGCAGTGAGGTGATGTTAGCCGTCAATGTGGTGAACAGATGAATATAAATCCTCAGGGTTGGGTCTCTCTGGATCAAAGTTTGCAGGAAAAATTATGGAAACCAAAATCAGTGTCAAGCTGTAAAAGGAGGCAAAATATAAATAGTTAATTTTGGAAAGCCAATTACTTGAAATGTTTTGCTAATAAAGTAGAGAATCCAATTTGACAAAATCCTCCAATATAAAAAGTTGTGCTTTTACAGCTTACATATTGAAATAAGCTTAATGTGACAAATAATTTGAGTTGAATGAAGATTTAAGTTTGTTGTGAATTTGTGACATCCATACATAACGACTCAATTTCATTCCACGAGTAATAGTGCCATAATTTAGTGTAGTTTCAGGTTTTTGATTACATATAGCAATACATTTGTGAATGTTACCACATGTACAGGAGGTGTAAGTTATGTACAATTGTCTGCACTTTTCTAGAGGAATTTTTCTACACCCGGGGCCTCATGTACAAAGAGTGCGGCGCACAAAAAACGTGCCTACGCCACTTTCTACGCTCACGGTCGGATGTTCAAAAAGTGACAATAACTTGAAAAGTTGCGGTCGTTCACAAATCAAGGCTGGCGTTCGCATATTTCTGAGGTTTGGACCGTTGGCGACGCCCACTGGTGTTGCAGTGAAGTCCAGAATATGAGGAAATGTGAAGTCATCAATAAGTTCACCACATGTGAAGGACACGACAATCCCCACATTGTAAGAAAAGTTACACGAGTGGAACTGTAAAAATCTCACAATGAACCAAAGGAATGTATGAAGGTAGGAACCTGTCGATCACCACCATGGAAAGCGTCAATGACCTGTCAATCTGTTTCCTTCTAACACTCAGAGGTTCCAGCAATAACAGGCCAGAAGCCTATGAGCCAGTTTTCTCATCATTGTATGAAGCTTTTTTTTTTATTTCTAAGAAAAAAAAAAAAAAAAAAAAAAAAAGGACCTAATCCTAAACCGAGGCCTAAACGGCTCTCTCCTCCCGGTGACGGAGGCCGAGACCTGGACGGGGTTTTTCCTCCCGGTGACGGAGGCCGAGGCCTGGGCGGGTCTCTCCTCCCGGTGACGGAGGCCGAGACCCGGGCGGGTCTCTCCTCCCGGTGACGGAGGCCGAGACCCGGGCGGGTCTCTCCTCCCGGTGACGGAGGCCGAGACCCGGGCGGGTCTCTCCTCCCGGTGACGGAGGCCGAGACCCGGACCGGTCTCTCCTCCCGGTGACGGAGGCCGAGACCCGGACCGGTCTCTCCTCCCGGTGACGGAGGCCGAGACCCGGACCGGTCTCTCCTCCCGGTGACGGAGGCCGAGACCCGGACCGGTCTCTCCTCCCGGTGACGGAGGCCGAGACCCGGACCGGTCTCTCCTCCCGGTGACGGAGGCCGAGACCCGGACCGGTCTCTCCTCCCGGTGACGGAGGCCGAGACCCGGACCGGTCTCTCCTCCCGGTGACGGAGGCCGAGACCCGGACCGGTCTCTCCTCCCGGTGACGGAGGCCGAGACCCGGACCGGTCTCTCCTCCCGGTGACGGAGGCCGAGACCCGGACCGGTCTCTCCTCCCGGTGACGGAGGCCGAGACCCGGACCGGTCTCTCCTCCCGGTGACGGAGGCCGAGACCCGGACCGGTCTCTCCTCCCGGTGACGGAGGCCGAGACCCGGACAGGTTTTTCCTCCCGGTGACGGAGGCCGAGACTTAAACGGGTCTCTCCTCCCGGTGACGGAGGCCGAGACTTAAACGGGTCTCTCCTCCCGGTGACGGAGGCCGAGACTTAAACGGGTCTCTCCTCCCGGTGACGGAGGCCGAGACCTAAACGGGTCTTTCCTCCCGGTGACGGAGGCCGAGACCTAAACGGGTCTCTCCTCCCGGCGACGAAGGCCGAGACCCGGACCGGTCTCTCCTACCGGTGACGGAGGCCGAGGACTGGACCGGTCTCTCCTCCCGGTGACGGAGGCCGAGGACTGGACCGGTCTCTCCTCCCGGTGACGGAGGCCGAAACCCGGACCGGTCTCTCCTCCCGGTGACGGAGGCCGAGGACTGGACCGGTCTCTCCTCCCGGTGACGGAGGCCGAGACCCGGACGGGTCTCTCCTCCCGGTGACAGAGGCCGAGGACTGGACCGGTCTCTCCTCCCGGTGACGGAGGCCGAGGACTGGACCGGTCTCTCCTCCCGGTGACGGAGGCCGAGACCTAAACGAGTCTTTCAGGTGACGGAGACCTGGACCGGTGTGTAATGATGCACCGTACAAACATAAACCCACAACTCTTCATGGAACAAAACACAAAGAACTACGATACCCATAATGCAATGCACCCAACAAAACTCCAGCACATTAACATTTCCTTTTACAGCTTAAATCAGAAAAGGTGCCAAATAAATTATTTTTCCTGCCTCAAGTTCTTAGAGGGTTTCCAGCTGACTGCTGATTTTTCTTTTTTTACTTGTTTTTCCAAGTTCCTTGTCAGGCTGAGCGGTTTTTACTGGATATTTATCCATAGTCAAATATATCTATTTGAGGGCGGAGACGGGTGGACTGTTGTGCTCCTGCATGTCACTCAATTCCACATTTACTGTGATATTTAAAGAAACGTGCGTGGACTTGGGCGAATGCACAGTTTGGAACATCTGAATTTCTTTTTGCGTATGCAAGAATTCCACGCACGGATCCACACACTCTTTGTACATGAGGCCCAGGAGATGACAGCGGTATAACAGTACTGATGACAGGAGAAGCAGCGGTGAAGAGAAAATCAACTAAACTAAAAACTTAAGGTTGTTTCAAGTGGAGGATTAAAACCTTGACTGGATTGTTTAATTTTGATACATTTACCAAAAAATATTGTCCTAAAATTCATTTTAATGCAGAAACATCTTACAAACAAAGAGTCTGAAACAGGAAAAACATGAATAAATTACTTCTTTCTAGTGTCATCTAATCTGTCTTTTGGTAGTGACTCTTTGATGAAAAGTTGATGAAACCTCAGAAACCAAACGGTACGGTTATACCAAACCATTTTGAGATGACAGTTGGATAAAACAAGAAATAAACTTAACAGAATAAAGTAGGTCTGCTCACCTCGACCGTGAGTTCAGAGTGATGCTAGGATTGGGACAGGGACAGCGGACCAATCAGATGTTAGGATGGGGGGGACAGGTGCAGCAGACCAATCAGATGTCAGGATGAGTTTCCAGGTAATGATAGGTGGATTCATGTGAAGAGGTCTCACTCCTGCATCAGCACCACCGGTGCCGGATGCATTTAAAATAAAATGATGGGAGTGAGCCCTCTTATCAGTCATGCAGCCGCTTCCTTTGAGTGCAGCCACAGATTTAATAATAGTTATCAGGATCACCATTAGCTGGTACATACCTCACAGATTCCTCCTGGGGTCCACACAAAACATAACACAAGTGAATGGAAATAAATGCATGTTAACGTTCTTGGTATTCTTAACTGTAAATTTCAAAGTAAAACACCCAGTGGCGGGCGGTGTATTTCACACTTAGTCCTTCAGTGATGTCCAACTTAGTCAATAATTACCTTTCATTATGCAGCAATCACAACAGAACTGGAGAGAAGTTAGAAACACACTTAAGCACTACTATGAATTGCATCACCTCAGTTGTGTACAAAATGTTCCATTATCCGGCGCATTTAGAAAAAAAAAAGACAAACCTGCGTCAGCAATTAAAACATCTAGGATGCTACCGTCAAAACTTAACAAAAAGGGTCTTTAAAAATCATCTTTCAAAAAAGTTTTATTAAAACAAGTCAAAAAAAATAAGCAAGCTTTAACAAGACTGTACTTTGGTAAAATAATCTTGATGCCAAAACGTGACGTATTACTGCTTTCTGTGACCCGTTGCTTTGAGTAAAACCACACTGCTGCGCCAATGCGCCAGATTATTTACTTGCACTGCAGAAGGCCAAGATTTTTTTTCCCCCATTTTCAGTATGTTGGTCATTTTAGTTTGTTATGAATTTGATATTAACGAAATAAATTATAAAAACATAATTCTGCTTGAATGACCCGTCAACTCCTGACTCCCAAATGGTGAGGAAAATTGTTGTCTTTCACTCCCTGCTGCAAACATCATAGTCATTAGGGCCTCAAGCCTCACCAAAAATTAACTTGACTGACTTGATTCTGCCTATGCCAGTGAGGGTATTTCAATTTGTGGGAGGGACTTTAATTTAGTCATAAATCAGTCTCGATACAAGCAGCTTACGGAAAATAAATACAATTTGTAAGGTATCCTTAGAAGAAATGGGAATGATAGACATATGGAGGAATCTCCACCCTCTTCAAAAAGGACTACACACATTCGGCAACACAAAGTACACTCCAGAATATACTTTTTTTATATAGGGGGATAGATACAGAATAAGATTGGATGGGTGGATATATCAGATCATAATACCTTGTTTTTAAAAATACATTTGAATGCCAAGAAAAAACAGACAGACAATGGGGAGACTAAATTTGGGGCACTCAATAATAAAAGTTTTGTGGAAGAATTAAAAAGGAGATTAGGCAATACATAGGAGAAATTGATCGACATATTGTATGGGACACCTTGAAAGCTGTTGTTCGAGGAAAGGAAATAGCAAAGATCACAATATTTAAAAACATAAGCATATCTGAACAACTCTGCAATATTGTGAGAATTAGAGCAACGATACCAGAGGACAAACAAATAGTACAGGAACAGAATTAAGGACATTAAAAATATTAATGGATGAATAAAAGACACTGCACAGAGACCCCACTTGAGATCAGTGAAGATCCGGTGGAAATTCAGCCCCCCCATACACAAAGTGGTATCCAAACTGCTGCCCCGAGCTTTGCCAGTCAGGCCTCTTACAAACCCCAGACTGCCATCAAAGTAGAGATTTTCTCTGACCAATAGGAGAAAGAACCAGCACGTTCCACTTGCCTTCAGATCAAATAAGCACACCAGAAACAAAATTACTATGGAGATTGACCCCAGAGCAACAAAACATATACGAAAACAGCAAGTAATAAGTACCATACAGAAAATCAGGGATCCACATAGCAATGAGATAATACATGAACCGGATGGTAAAGAGACAATTTTTCAGAAGTTTTATGAAAATCTATACACACAACCACTTGCTTCAAATGAGGAAGTAGTGAGAACTTCTTTAAATCAACTAGATTTACCATCAATTGGCGTATCGCAAAATGAAAGACTGACAGAAATTACAAGAGATCATCAAAGCAATAAATGAATTGAAAGATAAATCTCCAGGGAGCGATGGCGATCCTGCGGAATGGTACAAGGTGTTTAAGGAAGAGTTGTTTCCGGTACTTCAGGCCTCTTAAAGAAAAATCAGATATCACCAACGTGGGAAGAAGCCATTATTTCAATCATACCAAGGAAAATACATGACAATTTGTAAGGTATCCTTAGAAGAAATGGGAATGATAGACATATGGAGGAGTCTCCACCCTCTTGAGAAGGACTACACAGTATATGGCAACAAAGTGACTCTAGAATAGACTTTTTAAATATGGGGGATAGATACAGAGTGATCCAGTGTGAGAATGGAGGGGGGATATATCAGATCATAATACCTTGTTTTTTAAAATACATCTGAATGCCAGGAAAAAAGACAGACAATCGGGAGACCAAATAAAGGTTTTGTAGCAGAATTAGATAGATCGGGCAATACAAAAGAGAATAACAATGGAGAAGCTGATCTGCATATTGTATGGGACGTCTTGAAAGCTGTTCGAGGAAAGGTAATAGCCAAGATCACACTATTTAAAAACATAAGCATATCTGAACAACTCTGCAATATTGCGAGGATTAGAACAATACCAGAGGACAAACAAATAGTATATGAACAGAATTAAGGACACAAAAATGAATGAGATATTATTGGATGAATAAAAGACACTGTACAGAGACCCCACTTGAGATCAGTGAAAATCCTGTGGAAATTCAGCCCCCCCATACACAAAGTGGTATCCATGCTGCTGCCCCGAGCTTTGCCAGTCAGACCTCTTACAAACCCCAGACTGCCATCCAAATCAGAGATTTTCTCTGGCCAAGAGGAGAAAGAACCAGCACGTTCCACTTGCCTTCAGATCAACGCAGCACACCAGAAATATTTGAAACAAAATTACTATGAGATTGGCCCCAGAGGAACAAAACTCTTAAACTGTATACGAAAACAGCAAGTAATAAGTACCATACAGAAAATTAGGGATTTACATAGCAATGAGATAATACATGAACCGGATGGTATAGAGAAAATATTTCAGAAGTTTTACGAAAATGTATACACACAACCACTTGCTGCAAATGAGGAAGTAGTGAGAACTTATTTAAATCAACTAGATTTACCATCAATTGGTGTATCGCAAAATGAAAGACTGACAGCAGAAATTACAAGGGATGAGATCAAAGCAATAAATTCATTTAAAAAAAAAAAATCTCCAGGGAGCAATGGCTACCCTGCAGAATGGTACAAGGTGTTTAAGGAAGGGTGGTTACCGGTACTTCAGGCATCTTAAAGAAAAAAAATCAGATACCACCAATGTGGGCAGAAGCCGTTATTTCAATCATACCAAGGAAAATACATCACAATTTGTAAGGTATCCATACAAGGAATGATAGACATATGGAGGAGTCTCCACCCTCTTGAGAAGGACTACACACATTATCCGGCAACACAAAGTACACTCCAGAATAGACTAGTTTGTTTAATATATATATATATATATATATATATATATATATGGGATAGATACAGAATAAGATTGGATCGGTGGATATATCAGATCATAAGACCTTGTTTTTAAAAATACATTTGAATGCCAGGAAAAAACAGACAGACAATCTGGAGACTAAATGTGGGGATAGTCAATAATAAAAGGTTTTGTGGAAGAATTAAAGAGGAGATCGGGCAATACATAAGAACAATGGAGAAGTTGATCGGCATATTGTATGTGATGCCTTGAAAGCTGTTCGAGGAGAGATAATAGCCAAGATCACACTATTTAAAAACATAAGTATATCTGAACCACTCTGCAATATTGCGAGAATTAGAATACCAGAGGACAAACAAATAGCATATGAACAAGTTAAGGACAAAAAGGATGAGATATTATTGGATGAATAAAAAACAACCGTACAGAAACCCCACTTGAGATCAGTGAAGATCCTGTGGAAATTCAGCCCCCCCATACACAAAGTGGTATCCAAGCTGCTGCCCCGAGCTTTGCCAGTCAGGCCTCTTACAAACCCCAGACTGACACCTAAGTTGAGATTTTCTCTGACCAAGAGGAGAAAGAACCAGCACGCTCCACTTGCCTTCAGATCAAATCAGCACACCAGAAACAAAATTAATATGAGATTGGCCCCAGAGCAACCAAACCATATACAAAAACAGCAAGTAACAAGTACCATACAGAAAATTAGGGATCCACATACCAATGAGATAATGGGTGAACCGGATGGTATAGACAAAATATTTCAGAAATTCCACACACACACACACACACACGGTAATGAGAATTTCTTTAAATCAATTAGATTTACCATCAATTGGTGTATCGCAAAATGAAAACTGACAGCCGAAATTACAAGGGAGGAGATCAAAGCAATAAATTCATTGAAAAATAATAAATCTCCAGGGAGCAATGGCTATCCTGCAGAATGGTACAAGGTGTTTAGAGTTGTTACCGGTACTTCAGGCTTCTTAAAGAAAAATCAGATACCACCAACGTGGGCAGGAGCCATTATTTCAATCATACCAAGGAAAATAAAACATATCAAAATTTGTAAAGATTTTCTTAGAAGAAATGGGAATGATAGACATATGGATGAGTCTCCACCCTCTTGAGAAGGACTACACAGTATACGGCAACAAAGTTACTCCAGAATAGACTTTATATATGGGGATAGATACAGAGTGACCGAGTGGAATATTGGAGGGGCGGATATATCAGATCATAATACCTTGTTTTTAAAAATACATCTGAATGCCAGGAAAAGACAGACAATCAGGACACCAAATACAGGTTTTGTAGAAGAGTTCAAAAGAGATCGGGCAATACAAAAGAGAATAATGGAGAAGTTGATCTGCATATTGTATGGGATGCCTTGAAAGCTGTTTGAGAAAAGGTAATAGCCAAGATCACACTATTTAAAAACATAAGCATATCTGAACCACTCTGCAATACTGTGAGAATTAGAGCAACAATACCAGAGGACAAACAAATAGTATATGAACAAAATTAAGCACACACAAATGAGATATTATTGGATGAATAAAAGACAACGTACAGAGACCCCACTTGAGATCAGTGAAGATCCTGTGGAAATTCAGCCCCCCCCATACACAAAGTGGTATCCAAGCTGCTGCCCCGAGCTTTGCCAGTCAGGCCTCTTACAAACCCCAGACTGCCATCAAAGTTGGGATTTTCTCTGGCCAAGAGCAGAACGAACCAGCACATTCCACTTGCCTTCAGATCAACTCAGCACACAAGAAACAAAATTACTATGGAGATTGACCCCAGAGCAACCAAACTCTTAGCAAACCATATACAAAAACAGCAAGTAATAAGTACCATACAGAAAATTAGGGATCCACATAGCAATGAGATAATACATGAACTGGATGGTATAGAGAAAATATTTCAGAAGTTCTATGAAAATGTATACACACAACCACTTGCTGCAAATGAGGAAGTAGTGAGAACTTTGTTTTTTAAATCAACTACATTTACCATCAATTGGCGTATCGCAAAATGAAAGACTGATAGCAGAAATTACAAGGGAGGAGATTATCAAAACCATAAATTCATTGAAAAATAATAAATCTCCAGGGAGGAATGGCTATCCTGCGGAATGGTACAAGGTGTTTAAGAGTTGTTACCCGTACTTCAGGCTTCTTAAAGAAAAATCAGATACCACCAGCGTGGGCAGAAGCCATTATTTCAATCATACCAAGGAAAATAAAGCATATCAAAATTTGTAAAGATATCCTTAGAAGAAATGGGAATGATAAACAGAGTCTCCACCCTCTTGAGAAGGACTACACAGTATACCGCAACAAAGTGACTCTAGAATAGACTTTTTATATATGGGGGATAGATACAGAGTGACCGAGTAGAATATTGGATGAGCGGATGTATCAGATCATAATACCTCGTTTTAAAAAATACATCTGAATGCCAGGAAAAAGACAATCGGGAGACCAAATAACAGTTTTGTAGAAGAATTAAAAAGAGGAGATCGGGCAATACAAAAGAGAACAATGGAGAAGTTGATCTGCATATTGTATGGGACGCCTTGAAAGCTGTTGTTCGAGGAAAGGTAATAGCCAAGATCCCACCATTTAAAAACATAAGTATATCTGAACAACTCTGCAATACTGCAAGAATTAGAGCAACACCAGAGGACAAACAAATAGTATATGAACAAATTCAGGACACCAAAAAGATAAATGAGATATTATTGGATGAATAAAAGACTCCGTACAGAGACCCCACTTGAGATCAGTGAAGATCCTGTGGAAATTCAGCCCCCCCATACACAAAGTGGTATCCAAGCTGCTGCCCCGAGCTTTGCCAGTCAGGCCTCTTACAAACCCCAGACTGCCATCAAAGTTGGGATTTTCTCTGGCCAAGAGGAGAACCAGCACGTTCCACTTGCCTTCAGATCAACTCAGCACACCAGAAACAAAATTACTATGGAGATTGACCCCAGAGGAACAAAATGTATACAAAAACAGCAAGTAATAAGTACCATACAGAAAATTAGGGATCCACATACCAATGACATAGTACATGAACCAGATGGTATAGATAAAATATTTCAGAAGTTTTATGAAAATGTATACACAACCACTTGCTGCAAATGAGGAAGTAGTGGGAGGAGAGTATCAAAGCAATAAATGCATTGAAAAATAAATCTCCATGGAGCAATGGCTATCCCGGAGAATAGTACAAGGTATTTAAGGAAGAGTTTTTACCGGTACTTGAGGCCTCAATTTCAATAATACCAAAACCAGGCAAAAAAAAAAAAAAAGTCGTATACAAATCAATCTACAAATTAATAAATACTTTTATAGCCAATTTAATAGATAGAAGACAAACTAGGTTCAAATTGGGTCGTAAAAAAATATTCGAAGAACTCGAACTTCGAAGCGCAAACAGAAACGTAGCACTATATTTTTATGTTATACAGGCTGGGTTTTTTAGATTCCCTGGGATTCTGGATTTGGAGTTGATTCTCTCCCTGACGAGGGGGATGGCGAGCCACCCATGTGAGTGTCGGGATTGAGGAGGGGCCTTTCCATTCTTCATCTACCATCCTTACAGTGTGGTTGGCCATTGGCCAAGGACTTCCAAGGATCATTGAAGTTGATTTATTTTTGGGGGAAGACAATTTATTTAGGGTGCACCCAGTTTAAAGGACACGTTAAGAGAACAAAACTGAATGCTGCAAACTGTTTATTTTCTGTGTGTTTCAAACAGTGGATTTTCTAAAACTTTTTTACTTATTGTGGTGTCCAATCCCTTCTCATTACTCCTACTTGTGAATCAAGAAAGTTCTGGTCCAGTGTGCACTTACCTGCCAGGTCGGTTACATAAACGTCAAACATTAAACCATCACTGCAAATGTGAAACTTTTTATCAACATTGTTCAGCATGATTTGACCTCCAGCACAGGTGGGGTGGGGGGCGTCTGGGTGGAGGAGTCTGTCACAGGTGAATGAAAAGACAAGCATGTTACACACAATATGACAAACCATCTAAAAATGAATGTAATATCTACAGATATTTTTTCTACCTTGATACATTCCACCGTGTAGGTACCAGCTGAGTGTCAACATCCACCTTCTTCCTTTTGGCAGCCTCAGCACGCCGTCCCTTATGAGGCATCCTGGCAGGTCCCAGAAAAAAAAAAAAAGACACAAAAAGGCAGGAACAGCTAAAATTATGACATACCTTTCTGCTGAATCAAAGTTGTCAGTGGTGTGTGTTAGTGTTAAAGAATGAATGAAGGCAGTGAGGTGATGTTACCCGTCAATGTGGTGAACAGATGAATATAAATCCTCAGGGTTGGGTGTGTCTTTCTGGATCAAAGTTTGCAGGAAAACTCTGGAAACCAAATCTCAGTGTCAAGCTGTAAAAGGAGGCACAATATAAAAAGTTAATTTGAAAAGACAATTACTTGGAACATTTTGCTACTAAAGTAGAGATTCCAATTTGACAAACTCCTCAAATATAAAAAGTTATGCTTTTATAGCTTACATGACGATTTAAGTTTGTACACAACAACTCATTTTCATTCCAGCAGTAATAATGCAATCATTTTGTGTAGTTTCAGGTCTTTGTTGTTTACATATAGCCATACATTTGTGAATGTAACCACATGTACAGGAAGTGTAAGTTAATTGTCTGCACTTTTCTATAGGGATTTTTCTACACCAGGGGCATCATGTAGAAAGAGGGCGGCGCAATAAAAACGTGCGGACGCCACTTTCTATGCTCAGTCGGATGTTCAAAAAGTGACTTGAACGTGAAAAGTTGCGGTCGTTCACACATCAAGGCTGGTGTTCGCATATTTGAGGTTTGTTCCGTTGGCGACGCCCACTGGTGATGCAGTGAAGTCCAGGATATGAGGAAATGTGACGTCATAAATAAGTTCACGACGCGACAGTCCCCACATCACCAGATAAGTTACACACGAGTGGAACTGCAGCAATCTCACAATCAAGCAACCACAGGAACATATGAAGGTAGGAACCTGTCAATCACCACAGGGGAACCTGTCTTTTTCCCCCTCTTTTCACACTCAGAGGTTCCAGCAATAGGCCAGAAGCCTATGAGTCTCTCCTCCCGGTGACGGAGGGCGAGACCTGGAGCGGTCTCTCCTCCCGGTGACGGAGGCCGAGACCTGGAGCGGTCTCTCCTCCCGGTGACGGAGGCCGAGACCTGGAGCGGTCTCTCCTCCCGGTGACGGAGGCCGAGAGCTAAACCGGTCTTTCCACCCGGTGACGGAGGCTGAGACCCGGACCGGTGTGTAATGATGCACCGTGCAAACATAAACCCACAACTCTTCATGGAACGCAACACAAAGCAACGAACTACGACACCCATAATGCAATGCAGCCAACACAACTCCAGCACGTCAGTTCTTTTACAGCTTAAATCAGAAGAAAAGGTGCCAAATACATTTTTCCAGCCTCAACTTCTGACAGGAGTGTCTCCAGCTGACGACTGATGTTTAATTTTGTTTTACTTGTTTTTCCAAGTTCCTTGTCAGGATGAGCAGTTTTCTTCCGGTCTTTCTTCCCGGTGACGGAGGCCGAGACCCGGACCGGTCTCTCCTCCCGGTGACGGAGGCCGAGACCTAAACGAGTCTCTCCTCCCGGCGACGGAGGCCGAGAGCTAAACGGGTCTCTCCTCCCGGTGACGGAGGCCGAGAGCTAAACGGGTCTCTCCTCCCGGTGACGGAGGCCGAGAGCTAAACGGGTCTCTCCTCCCGGCGACGGAGGCCGAGACCCGGACCGGTCTCTCCTCCCGGCGATGGAGGCCGAGACCCGGACCGGTCTCTCCTCCCGGCGACGGAGGCCGAGAGCTAAACGGGTCTCTCCTCCCGGCGACGGAGGCCGAGAGCTAAACGGGTCTCTCCTCCCGGCGACGGAGGCCGAGAGCTAGAGACTAGAGAGCAGTGGTCTGCCATATGAACGGCGCCCGGGGAGCGGTTGGGGTTGAGGGCCTTGCTCAGGGGCCCAGGGTGGTTGACCTGGGTTGCATTCTGGGAGGCTTGAACCTGGGTCCTCCAGACTCCAGTCCACCTCTGCAACCACTAGGCTACCACTCCCCCGTTGATTGTGATGTTCAAAGAAATGTACATGGATTTGGGCGAACGCACAGTTTTGAACATCTGAATTTCTTTCTGCGTAAGCCAGAATTCCATGCACGGTTTCACGTTAAAATCCACGCACTCTTTGTACATGAGGCCCAGGTGATGACGACAGCAGTACTGATGACATCAGCAGTACTGATGACAGGAGCAGCAGCGATGGATAAGAGGGAAAATCATGAAATAAACTAAAATCTTAAGTAAGGCCGTTTCAAGTGGTGGATTAAACCATTGACTGGTTTGTTAAATTTTGCCGATTAAAATGACCAAAAGTCGATGAAACCTCAGAAACCAAACGGTACCGTTATACCAAAGCATTTTCAGATGACAGTTGGATGAAACAATACGAAATAAACGTAACAGAATAAAGTAGGTCTGCTCACCTCGACCGGGAATTCAGAGTGATGCTAGGATGGGGAACGGGGACAGGTGCAGCGGACCAATCAGATGTTGAGAATGAGTTTCCAGGTAATGATTGGTGGATTCATGTGAAGAGGTCTCACTCCTGCATCAGCACCACCGGTGCCAGATGCATTTAAAATAAAATGACGGGGGTGAGCCCTCTTCTCAGTCATGCAGCCACAGGTTTAATAATTGTTATCAGGAGTCCACACAAAACATAACAAGTGAATGGAAATAAATGCATGTTAAGGTTGTTGGTATTCTTAACTGTAACTTTCAAAGTAAAAACACCCAGTGGCGGGCGGTGCATTTCACACTTCAGTGATGTCCAACTCAGTCAATAAATATCTTTCATTATGCAGCATTCATCACACCAGGACTGGAGAGAAGTTAGAAACACACTTAAGCACTACTAGGCATTGCTTCACCTCAGTTGTGTACAAAATGGACAATTATCCGGAACCTTTTAGCAATCAAACCTGCGTCAGCAATTAAAACATATCTGGTCAAACCTTAATAAAAGGGTCTTTAAAATTATCTTTCCAAAAGGTTTTATTAAATGACTAAAGAATAAGCAAGCTTTAACAAGACTGTACTTTGTGAAAAAACCTTCATGCCAAAATGTGATGCATCACGGCTTTCTGTGACCTGTTGCTCTGAGTGCAACCACACTGCTGCGCCAATGCGTCAGATTATTTACTTACACTGCAGAAGGGCAAGATTTGTTTGTTCCATTTTCAGTACATTTGTCATTTAAGTTCGTTATTATGGATTTGATATGAACAAAATAAATAACGTGAAAAAAAAAGTCTTTGCACTCACCAAAATGGCTGTGTCCTCCAAAAAAAAAAAACTGATTAACACAATTGGTTTTCTATTGGAAATAAAGTGCATTTTTCAGAGAACTAAGGTATTTTGGTTTTGACTTACTGAACAACTGTGGAAATTGTCGACAACCATCTCAAGTAAAGTAGACATTACTGTCTGGAGGTGATGATGGGAAATCCCAAGTCCCTCCAGGCTGGAGGGTCTAGTGCAGCGGGACGTGCTGGTACCTGGTCCGGTGAGAGGAGGCTGGATCCAGCAGGCCGGATCAGGAGTCCGAGTCCACGGTGGAACCGAGTGGGTCTCGGCTGGACGTCTGAGTGACCTGTACACCTACCAACAGCTAATGTGGATCTTCTCTGGCTTTATTTCACACCTGTACACCTACCAACAGGTAATGTGGATCTTCTCCGGCTTTATTTCACACTCTGGACGCCCGGACCCCTGCTGGGCTGTCGGCATACACTCATCCAGCAACACGGAGCCTCCGACATCCAGCAGCATCTCCACCGGCTGCTCACACACTCCGGAAGGCATGCGCACCGCGGGGGCTCTGTCTATTTATCCAACCTAAATAAAATGTAATAAAAAAATGGAGGTAAAATGCTGGAGGAACTGTTCTATGGTCGGCGACCACACACACATATTCTGGGACTGTCCGAAAGTACAAATATACTGCAAAAATATTAAAGCGGAACTGGAAAGGATTGTGAGAGTGGACCTCCCCATGGACTCTTTGTTGTTTCTGCTGGATGTGTTCCCGGACCACCTGTTAAGGACAGATCAGCGTTATTTACTGCATGTATTATTAGTTATTGCAAGAAAAATGATTACTATTAACTGGTTGAAACCTGATCCCCCTACAGTTGCTCAATGGATGCAGAGGGTAAAACTTGTATACCAGATGGAATATATGACTGCCCAGTTACAGCTTAAAGTACCTACTTTTATGAGAAGATGGGCCCCAGTTACTGACTACCTACCCTAAGATTCTTAATGAGTTACTTTTCATTTAGCTAACCATAGTGCTATGTGATTTGCTTCTATCTATATGTATATATGCTGCTGTTTGAATAGTGAGCCAGCAAGGTATATATGCAGTGAACTGTATATATGCAAGAATCATTTATGCTTGACACGTATGACCCAATCTCAGGATGTGTTATTGTTTTTGTTCTAGTTTGTGTTTTTTTTTTTTTTTTTGTTTCTTTTTGTTTTTGTCTAAACTGTCAATTGTCACCCACTATGTGCATACAGATAATAAAGTTCAAAAAAAAAAAAAAGGGAGGTAAATGATTACTTGTTGCATTTCTGATGTTTCCTGAAAATTGTCCCCAAACCCCTCAGAGACTAACCGTCTTTCTGCGCCGGACCATCTGCTGCCGTCACAGGTGTGGGAGGTTGGTCTGATGAGGGGGTGTGGCCTTGCCGAGGGGGCGTGGTTAACCCCCCTTGGTTAGGTAGAGCAGAGAGGTGATAAGCAGACTGACAGCTGCCTGCCCACCACATCTCGATGCTCGTCTAAACGGATCCTTTTCAGCTCAGTTTAATGTTCCGCATCTCGAGCTGCTGGATCTGAGGAATAAGTGATGAATGTGGTGGTTACAGAGTAACGTTGATCAGCAGGTTATTATGCTGGTAGCCCGGATAAACAGGAGATGGTTAGTAGCTGTGAACATGTAAGCAGCAATATTCTGACACCTATAAACAGGAGATGGTTAGTAGCTGTGAACATGTAAGCAGCAATATTCTGATCTCTATAAACAGGAGATGGTTAGTAGCTGTGAACATGTAAGCAGCAATATTCTGATCTCTATAAACAGGAGATTGTTAGTAGCTGTGAACATGTAAGGAGCAATATTCTGATACCTATAAACATGGTTAGTAGCTGTGAACATGTAAGGAGCAATATTCTGATACCTATAAACAGGAGATGGTTAGTAGCTGTGAACATGTAAGCAGCAATATTCTGATACCTAAAAACAGGAGATGGTTAGTAGCAATATTCCGATCTCTCCAGGACACTTACATCCACACTGGCCAGGAAGAGAAGCTTGTTCTCCGGCTTACTGGAGCATCCGCCGCCATCATGTGAAGCTAAATATTGATCAGAACTGCTGCTGTCCGCGCTGACCGTCTATTGTTCCCTTCCTGGATCCAAGTTGGAACTTCTTAAAGTCCTCCATCACTAGCTCTGGAGGAGAGAGAGGATTAAACATTGATTAAAGGAGCAAAGGGTTGTGCAAACAGAATAACCTACACTGAAAAATATTTAGGACCAATTTATTGAATTAATGCATTAAGTGCATATAACATTTCCTTCCATTTGGATTACATAAAATCATAAACAGGCTAATAAACTCAATGTGGTACATATTAATCATTTGATCGTAAATGAAACAAGAATGAGCTTTATGTAATACCAATAAACTCAACGTTTTAAGTACAAAATGACAAGTATTTGTCATTACATCCAATTTGTTTCAAATGCTTAACTAGTTTATATGAATTATTCCAGCGTGTTTGAAATGCTTAAATACAGGCCTACGCACCAGTCCTAATTTAAATTAAATGAGTAAAATGTATTTGAAAGGATAAACCAATGCAATATTTAAATCAGATATTTTTTCCCCCATTCAGGCTGCACCTATATCTATCTATAAGCTACAGTATTTAAAATAATCATACCATTTTGTTTAACATTTTATTTATTAGGCTTCACATGGCAAGTGTGGTGGAAAAATTGTTCTTTCAAAAAAAAAAAAAAAAAAAGTGTTCAAAAATGAATGTCACGACACACTCAGCTGTCTTTCTAGAGTTTTAATGAAAAGAGAAAAAATGAATGGAGGATTACACAGTGTCAATCTGAACAGACGCTCAGTCAGTAATGCCCTAGCAATGTTTAAGCACACGCCATCTTATAGTGGCCCGGCTGGGAACAATTAGACAAAATATCACCCTGGCAACGAATGTCAGGCTCTGTGTCAAAGGAGCATGACCTCGCCGTCGGAATGTTCACTTGAAAACTCAAAGACAGCATCACATCACACACCATCACCCACATTCAGCAAAACTACTGCTTATTCACATGTTGAAAATAAAAGGAAATGCCCACATGTCTTGGCGTGCAAAACATACAAATAAATTTACTAACTTGTACACGTTAACATTAAGGGAGTCCTTTGTTGTTAAATTGAACCTTTTCCAGAAAAGTTCAGATGGATAGCCTAATAAATGCAAACATTTTTTTTTATATAACCAGGAAAAGAAACCCATTTAGATTAAAAATCTATTTTGCAAGGGTGTCCTGGCCAAGAGGCAGCACAAGATTTCAAATATTAAAATTTACAGGTGTAATATGAAATATTAAAGTCAAATGAAACAAAAAATGGAAATAATTTAAAACAGTTACAAATAAGAGATGCTGTCTCAAGTGCACTCATTCTGGACTTAAAATCGCTTAGTGGAATAAGTTCTGTTATTTTTAGATCCTTTGGAAGTTTGTTCCATGTATAAGGGGCAGAGTATGTGAATGCTCTTTTTCCTTGCTCTGTGCTCACACATGGAACAGAAAGCAATAAATGATCATTAGAGCGTAGTCCATAACGGTCAACACTCCTCAGTATAATTAGGTCACTGATGTAGAGTGGCAGTAGTCAAAGTACGAACATGTTTATATCCAACTTAAACAAAAAGCACTGCTGAGTAGGATTGCAAAGACCAGAAAATGACAAAATCCAAAACCCATACCTGAAACATGGAGGCAGGAACAGTACAGACCAGCAGGGAAGAGGGGAAAGACAAGGTAAAGACCAGCCCAGATATACACAGAAGGCCTGACGAGACACAGGTGACGACAATCAGGGCAGATGGAACAAAGGAAGTCAAGACAGAACTGAAACACAAGGACACAGACTTTCAAAATAAAACAGGAACAAAACACCAAAACCATGACAGATGGTATATATATATATATATATATATATATATATATATATATATATATATATATCTCCTCCCGGTGACGATATGAAAGTAAATGATAAAAGGGAGGTAAGATTAAAAGGAAGAGAAAAGCACTGGTATATTATTGATCAGATGGGAAATCCCTGGCAACAGATGTGTGGAGTGGGAATGAAACCCCGATATAATTTCAGTTTCAGCCGTTTAGTATTGATTTTATATCAGAACTGATATAATATATTAATGATCACTTGTCTTTCTCCAGATGTGAGTTTTCAGAATCTTTATCAGAAAGTGTGTTATGTTTCTTAGTTACTTTAATTTGAAATCCACACATAACGATATCACTTCTGTCTGAGCATTTCCTACTGAGACTCTCAGAGATCATCACCCGCTGTGTTCGTGCAGAAGTAAAAGTGTAATGTGCACTATCATGTTGTTCTCAAACTTGCCTGGACATTGAGTGGTTAATCTGCCTAAATATACTGCGTTTATGTGCATGTTGAATACTTCTGTGTTAGTTTAGTAGTTAATTAGGTGCAATCAGCTCTCCTTGCAGTGTGATATGTTTATGCAGGTTTATATATTCAGGTTGTTATCTTACATTATCTATCTGTATCATAACAGCTTATTTAGCCTCCTAGTTGCGCTAGACGCGTTTTTAATGTAAATTAATAACGCTGTTCATGCGCCCCTCACGTGTTTAAATGAAGCAGTGTAGTTGTTGTCTGTGTCCACTAGATGGAGCCAAAGACTGCCACATTCATTTAAGTCTAATTTCAATACTAACCTTTTTACAGTTTTTTCTGAAAGCTTAGGCGCTAATTATGTTCTTGTAGCACAATTTCTAAAACTATTAACACACATAGCAAAACCACTCACTGAGTTAGCGAAATTAAAAGCACAAATACTGCTTTGCACTCAGTTTGTAATTTTGTAACACACACTTTTCAAAACTGTAGGCACAATTCGCTGCTTACACTCAATTGCCAAATTTCCAAAACACTCCTAGCAAAATTATACACATGTATGGCTATTATTTACACTATTTTGCCAACTGTCTGGCACACTTTCACATGTGAAAACAATTTTAGAGAATTAGTTCACTTTGCAATCAGCGTAAGCACTATAAATAAGCCACAGGTAAGCTGTCTGTGTGGAGTACAATGGAAAGAGCAAGAAGACTAAGAATCAGAGGAGGCCGAGGAAGAGGACGTGGAGGTGAAGAAGCAAGAGGGAGAGGACGTGGAGGTGAAGGAGTTGGAGGAAGAGGACGTGGAGGTGAAGAAGCAAGAGGTTTAGAGGAAGTTAGAGGAAGAGGACATGGAGCAGCAAGAGGAGGACGAGGAGGGGGAAGAGGAAGGGCCAGAGCAGACCCGATATGTCATCATATGGGACAATGTTAGTTTCCATAGGGCTGCTTTGGTCCACAACTGGTTTACTGATCACCCACTCTTCATGGCACTCAACCTCCCCCCATACTCTCCATTCTTACTGTAAATCCAATTTCAAAAAGAGTTCTTTTCTGCCTGGCGCTGGAAAGTCCACGACCACCTTCCCCATCAACACGCAGCCCTTTTACAAGCAATGGAGGAGGCATGTGGAGATATTGAGCAGGCATCATGTCAGGCCTGGATACAGCATGCAAGGAGGTATTTTCCCCGGTGCCTTGGACTGGAGGACATCACATGCGATGTGGATGAGATTTTGTGGCCGGACCCAGAGAGACAGCATGATGTAGGCTGATTGTCTTTTTTTTGTGAATGTATTATTTTGTGTTCTGTGCTGTGTCTTTGTTTTGACGAGTGTGAATAAACACCAATACTTGAGGTTTGGATCCCTGTGTGTTTACAGAACTATGACAAAAGTATGACCTCAAACTGACCTAGCCTGTGCACAGAAAAAGAAAAAAGCCAGATGTGTTTTGTATTCATACCATCAGTGTGTAGTTGGCACATTATGTGCTTAGTAAATAATGGCATGTGTTTACTGTCTGATATGAAAACACCATTTTTACTAAGGTGTGTAGAGTTAATCAAACTGTGTTTGATTTTGCAAGAGAACTATAAAGTTTTGATAATTTGGTGAAAGGTTTTCTCATTTGTGTGTAGAGTTTAGCAAAAATAGCCAATGTTGCAAAAAAATGTACTTAAGGATTCAGAAAAAACTGTAAATGACTGGAATTTTGTTGATTCATTGTGTATTTGGTGTATTTGACTAAGTTCATGTTTTTCCAATCAGAGATTTTAATATTAATAATTTAATTATTCATACAATTGTTCTGTTTTTTTTATCCCCGATTTTTTACCCATTTTATCACCCAGTGCTCTACCTAAGTGACAGTCCTGGACATTGCTTCCCTCTGCCAACCCCAGGAGGGCCTAACTGAGCTAGCTGAGCTGAACTAGTGTTACAGACCTGCACTAGTGTTACAGACCTGCACTAGTGTTACAGACCTGCACTTGTGTTACAGACCTGAACTTGTGTTACAGACCTGCACTTGTGTGTTACAGACCTGCACTTGTGTTACAGACCTGCACTTGTGTTACAGACCTGCACTTGTGTTACAGACCTGCACTTGTGTTACACTAGTGTTACAGACCTGCACTTGTGTTACAGACCTGCACTTGTGTTACAGACCTGCACTTGTGTTACAGACCTGCACTTGTGTTACAGACCTGCACTTGTGTTACACTAGTGTTACAGACCTGCACTTGTGTTACAAACCTGAACTTGTGTTACAGACCTGCACTTGTGTTACAGACCTGAACTTGTGTTACAGACCTGCACTTGTGTTACAGACCTGCACTTGTGTTACAGACCTGCACTTCTGTTACAGACCTGCACTTGTGTTACACTAGTGTTACAGACCTGCACTTGTGTTACAGACCTGCACTTGTGTTACAGACCTGCACTTGTGTTACACTAGTGTTACAGACCTGCACTTGTGTTACAAACCTGAACTTGTGTTACAGACCTGCACTTGTGTTACAGACCTGCACTTGTGTTACAGACCTGAACTTGTGTTACAGACCTGCACTTGTGTTACAGACCTGCACTTGTGTTACAGACCTGCACTTGTGTTACAGACCTGCACTTGTGTTACAGACCTGCACTTGTGTTACACTAGTGTTACAGACCAGCACTTGTGTTACAAACCTGGACTTGTGTTACAAACCTGCTTTGACTGCAGCGACTGGAGCGCTTGTGAAGCTGCAGACCTCAATACTGACACCGTGACATCTTACATGGACGTGAGGATGTATCTGCAGACCAAGAAAGATGGTGGTCAGATGCATCACACCCCCTGCCTGCACTAAGGACCAGTGAGGAGGATGTAGTTTCCATTACCCCTAGATTACTTAAGGCCCTGTTTACATGTTTCCACACAAAACACAAAACTGATCCTGCACTTGAATGCAGAAGTGCAAGATGACGTGAAACACGTCACATCAGCAAAAGATTCCAGTTCCAGTGTAAATGATCCCAACGCACAGTATACAGTAGTTCCCATGTGCAGTCTGTTTTTATATTGTTAACCTGCTTTTATTTTGTTATTTCCATAACTTGAATGTGCTCTTATTTTGAAAAGACAAAAAAAAACAGAAATCGATGAAAAGGGGTAAACAGTGCAGCAGCAGCAACTAACATACAGAGTTCAATAAGATAAATGAGATAAAAGAAGTACGAAAGGGGAGAGTATAGCAGGAGTTATAGCTCCAGTCGAGAGGGAAACAAGGTATTTTATTTATTTGCCTCTAAAAGTTTTAAGTTTATTTGAGTTGTGTTATTTCCAACTTTTGGTGCTAACAGATTTTAAGTTGAAGTTAAGAAAAGGCAAAATAAACAACTTAACACCATCAGTCCAGGCTTGTTTTAATCTCTTTTTTTTTTTTTACCTGGCTGCACACATATTATTGATTGATACCATGACGGTAGAAACCAAAGGTATATATATGTGCATTATTACTATATTCAATATTTATATATATATATATATATATATATATATATATATATATATATATATATATATATATATATATATATATATATATATATATATATTAGGGGTGTAACGGTATTTGTATTCGTCCCGTCCCGTCACGGTACGGGGGTCACGGTTCGGTTCACGCAGTCATACGGCGAATACGTCTGACTGAGTTAAAAAAAAAATAAAAAATCAATCATCGTTTTTTTTTCCCCTTATAAATATCAACAGTCACGTTCCATTACAGACCTAAATGTGTACTAGTCTGTGCATATCAATAAATATATGTGCAATTCATATATCATCATAAATTGTAGGCTATAATAACGATAAAATGTTCTAATTCTTAATTTACAACTGTCCTGAACGCATCAGGGCCGTGTGCCAACGCGGATTGGCTGTAAAGCCTGATTTATGGTTCTGCGTTAAATCGACGCAGAGCATACGCCGTAGGGTACGGCGCAGTCTACGGCGAGGTTATGCGGCGACGCGCAACCTTCGCCGTAGGCGCTGCGTTGGTGTAACGCGGTACCATAAATCAGCCTTAACAGTCACAGTGAAGGAGATTAGCGCTAAAGTTTAAAAGAGGACTAAATTTGTACAAAGTTTTGAATGTTACCCCGTTTTCCACGTTACCTGGATTATTTTGGGTTATGGAAGAGTCAACTACCGTTGGTGAGTGAGTGTAACCTTCTTAAATAATTTATTTATCAGAATGTCGTGTAGCTTTGACCAGCTGCCTATTTTAATGAGCTTGTGTTGTTGTGAACGAGACCGCCGAGTCTATTCTCTGTTATAGAGCTCAGAAATGATGTTACAGACCGCTGTGTCTATATCTATCTAAATAGATTGTGTAATTTAGACCAGTTATGTTTTTTTTGTATTTAAATTGTATCAAAGATGGAACTGAGTCAGTCCGTGACTACCTGAGTTTTCAGAGCCATGTGATTGACAGCTGTCAGGCCTGTGTGTGTGTGTGTGTGTGTGTGTGTGTGTGTGTGTGTGTGTGTGTGTGTGTGTGTGTGTGTGTGTGTGTGTGTGTGTGTGTGTGTGTGTGTGTGTGTGTTCTTCTGAACAAGTTTGTGACTTTACTCTGCTTTCTGCAGCATAGGCCTATAGGCTGCTTGGCTCAATAAAAGTGAGAATAATGTAGTTTGATGGGTAGGATGATGTTGTTGAACGTTAAAATGACTATCATAAGGCCCATGGAGAATGCTCCGCCCCCAGACGGCTCTGCCCATATGCAGCAGTAGAGGAGCCCGGGTTCAAGTATTTATTAAAAGTGCTCGAGCCTCGTTACAATGTCCCATCCCGCGCTCACATAAACCAGTCCGTGGTAAAATTAAAAACACTAATGCACAAGTTAAATGTTTTATTCTATTTATTTTACACTTTAATAAGAGATGCTTTTTAGTTTTGTAGCCAATTGAACAAACTTTAACTTTCAAATGCTATGATCAAAATAAAGGAAGAAAAAACTCGTCTTATACATTTGGGACTTTTTGTATTTTTTTTCCCGTTGTACCGAACCCGTACCGAACCCGTACCGAACCGTGACCCCTGTACCGAGGTACGTACCGAACCGTGACTTGTGTGTACCGTGACACCCCTAATATATATATATATATATATATATATATATATGTATATATATACATTTATATATATATATATATATATATATATATATATATATATATATATATATATCCATCCATCCATCCATCCATTCACCTATCCGAATAAGATATACTATACATAATAATAATAATAATAATAATAATAATAATAATAATAATAATAATAATAATAATAATAATAATAATAATAATAATAATACAACTACTACTACTACTACTACTAATAATAATAATAATAATAATAATAATAATAATAATAATAATAATAATAATAATAATAATAACCATCTCTGTATAATATAATATTGATAAATTATTAAGTTTTGTTGTCCTGCCAATGGAGGCTCAAATCCTCCATGGCAGGACCCTTCCACACCGCATTCTCACCGACACAGACACACAGTCACGCACCGTTTCCCCCTCCCCGGGGGGTCCAGCACCGCCAGAAGGCACCCCAGGCTGCACGGCGAGCCCCGCCAGGCCTGGGTATCCCGACCCACCTATCCCAGGCCGGTGAGGGAACGCGGGTGATGTGGGACCCCCTCCCGCCCCTGGTGTTGAGTGCATGTGATTAATGCCATAAAAACAGGGAGGGGGAGGGCCAAGTATCGATTTGACACCGACCGCCCCCTCCCGAACTACGTGTCCTTGTCAAATGTATTAATTAAGTGTTGAATGTGCAGTGTCTACTTTGCTGTTAAAACCGTGAGGCGGGGAGTGCCGGGCCACGCGGGACAATGCCCCCCACGACCCGGACCCCCTGCCCCTCGCCTATGTGCGTATGAATCGTGTAGGGGGGGAAGGAGGGGGAGCGGAGGCCAAAGCCAGGAGGCAGGACCAGCAAAGCCGGCCCTGATAAGACACCTGCATCCCCCCACCGGCCATCCAGTAGACGGGGGCCGGCCCTCCGAGCCGGGCCAGGGCCCCCCCGTACCTCCACGGGCGCCCCCGGCGCCGCCGGAGCCCCCAGACGGAGGGGGAAACGGTCCAACATCCTCCCATTCATACTGACAACATAAGACATAGACACCTGGGAATGGTGCCACCCCGCCGTCGCGCCCGCCCGTGCACCCCCCGGTCAGGGGAGGCCCGATCCCCGGACCCGGCCCCACCCCCCCCCGAGGCCACCCCGGCGGACACCCCAAGGGTCACGGAGCCCCCACATCCGCAGGGGCCCAGCGACGGAGGACCAAGGCAGCAATGCCCCCCCAGCGCAGACAGCCACCCCCCACCCAGGCAGGGCCGGGCCCTCTGAGTGGGACCCCCACGTCCACGGCCCAGCCCCTCCCTGGAAAACCGGAGATGCCCAAGTCATAGTAAATGTATTTAAGCATATTTGTGACCAAGAAAACTGGTCGGTGTTAAGAGAGAGATCCGCCTCCCACTTGATTTAATCTCGCCTGGGACGCTACATCCAGTTTCCACCGGCAGGACTCGCCTGTCTCTCTGTCAGTAAACTATTTCCACCAGCTCAGAGGACAAGAGGACAGAACGGTCCAGATATGAATCAGATCCAACACTCTCCTCCAAAACTGCTCCATTCAAGGACACACGGAGACAGCAGTGAGAGGACGCTACACATCTTCACCCTCTAGTCTCTGTGTTGTTGGTCTCTTTTACTGAAAGCAGGATGGTTGATGTGTTGAAGGGGTTTATTCTCTAAACTGAAGAGTGAGAGAGCAGGATGGTTGATGTGTTGAAGGGGTTTATTCTCTAAACTGAAGAGTGAGAGAGCAGGATGGTTGATGTGTTGAAGGGGTTTTGTAAGAGCCATATTAGTATTGCTTACAATAGTTTATATTTTTTGTTTAAAATGTGGAATGGCTCCTTTAATTATGCTGCTGATGACATCACACAGTAGCTTGGCTCAGACCAGATTAAGCAGCCTAAGGAGCAAGACAGTTTTTTGACAAATACCTCAGAGTGAATCTTGTAACTTTGTTTTTTGCTTTTAAGTAAAATTATTTTTGAACCGAGTTACTGCCTTGGAAGATTCTTTTTCTCGTGTCAAGCTTATTGCCAAGAAGCCTGCTTAATAGTAGTGGTAAAGTGGAGTAGCCAGAAGAAGAAAGATTGCCATTACAGGTTTATTCTCTAAACTGAAGAGTGAGAGAGCAGGATGGTTGATGTGTTGAAGGGGTTTATTCTCTAAACTGAAGAGTGAGGGCAGGATGGTTGATGTGATGAAGGGGTTTATTCTCTAAACTGAAGAGTGAGAGAGCAGGATGGTTGATGTGTTGAAGGGGTTTATTCTTTAAAGAGAGAGAGAACAGGATGGTTGATGTGATGAAGGGGTTTATTCTCTAAACGGAAGAGTGAGAGAGCAGCATGGTTGATGTGGTGAAGGGGCTTATTCTCTAAACTGAAGAGTGAGAGAGCAGGATGGTTGATGTGGTGAAGGGGTTTATTCTCTAAACTGAAGACCTCCCGTCTGATGCATCTGGAGATCTGGGGCTATGAAACGTTCCAGGAGAGAAGAGAATCATTTTCTACCTGAACACAGAATCACCTGACTCTGCCCTCATACTCATGAACTCATGCTTAGATCCCAGTAATAAGGACTTACTAACATAGATAATTATGACACAGCATGTCGCTAGCCACATTTCAGTCAGTGTCGTCTTGATTGTCTCCACTTGAGCATAATTCACCCAAACTATCTGAATGTCCTTAGGTGATATGACATAATGTGCATTAACTTCACTGATTCTTACTGTACATTTCTGGTATTCCTGCTTTCTGAGCTGAAGCCCCGTCTTCATTGGATGCCTCAAATATTACCCAGAAGTCTTGAGGAGAATTTATTTCTCTAAGTGAAAAGTCTATTATTGTTAAATAAAGTTCCTTTTACCTCAATTTCTCCATAAAATGTTTGAATGTAGAGCACGATTCATTTTTTCTCCCATGAGGACATTTGTCAGCAGCGCCGTCCAGTACAGTACTGAAGTTTCCTCCGATGTCAAAAAACATTTTTTTAAGTAAATAATTAAGAAATAAAAAAATTACAAAAATATTTTTCAATAAAGAAAAATAAAATATAATTGTCTATTTAATGGTTTCAAACATGTATGGTAGCACAAATAAAGACGGGACTTATTACAGATATCAACCATCTGGCAGGTGAGGAGTCCGGCTGTTGCAGTGATGAAGTTTTGTGAAGCTGAATCACTTTGACACGACTGCCGTGAAATCGACTCACTGCTCTGAAGCATTTGATGCAGTGAAAAGGAAAGGCAGGTTTATTTATATAGCACAATTCAACACAAAGTAATTCAAAGTGCTTTACATTGACATTAAAAGTGGCAAGACATAATTAGACAGTAAATAACAAATAAGATTAAATAGAATTATGAATAAGATGATAAGAAAAGAAGTAAGATAAAAAAAGCACAAGCTGTAAAAAATAAGGGCAGTAGAATACAGCAGGTAAGTATTTAATTTAGGAGTACGCTTGAGCAAACAGTAATGTAAAGTAAAATAAAAGAGCGACATTTGCCCGCTGTGTGTGAGATTCCTTGCAGAGGAAGTGTGACAGGCTTCGTTACTTCACGGCTGGAACACGTCTCCCCGTCTGACCGCTGACTCGGTGTTCATTAAGGGACATGTTCTCAACCCTGTCGTACTGTTTCTTGTGTTAATATAAATGATGAAAGGGTTCCACGAGGTCTCCTACAATAAGGTAAAATTATAAAGATGGAAGTAATTTGTTGCAACTGAAGCCTTTGCAGCTGTATCAGTGAATTAAAAGGGTCCTTATGCAACGGAAATACTGATATTGATGCCGTGTTAAAGTTACATTAAAATGGAAAGTGAGACAAATGCTTGTACACTTTAGATTATTTTTATAATTTTTTTGAAGGAATTATTTTGACAAACTTCGGCTTCAGTCTTCTGGCACACCACCTCTCCAGCTTTGGAGCAGCCCAGCCCAGCTGATGTGGCTGACGTGGAGATGCTGCTGGGCCATGCTGAAAATGTTCCTCAGTATCTGAGCAGTCTCCTCCTCTGGAGAGGTCGGCTCTGCCAGATATCTCTTCACCTCTACGTGGCATCTGTGCTGGTGCTCTGGGATCTCTGGGTTGCACCTGAAACAAACAAAGACATGACAACCGGCCAACTTTATTATAAATGAATGCTAAACTGACGTTATTACTAAAATTTGTTTAAACTGGTATTTACATAAAATAGACTTTTTACACAAGAATATACAATATAATAAACGTATGAATCCACTATTAGGAGGTAAGGCAGCTCATGGTTGAGGTAGCAGTTACATCGATTATATGAACATTAATATTTATATTATGCCAGATATAATACAGAGCATGTAGTGCAGACATGTTTCCAGGTTCAGAAACAAAAGTGATGGTGCGCAGTTGTGGTCAACTATGTCCACTTCATGTCTTTGCCCTCCCTCTTCGTCTTGCCCTCTCTCTCGCACAAACTCTTACAACTTATTCAATCACTCGCTGCACTTATCAGCATGCAGATCAACATGAAACTGATTGTGTCATTTGTATGTGTGAGGGTTTATTACAGGTTTATTACACACCTTCAAATAGGTGTTACATATTTGTCTTTAAGAACTGCACAATTATTTTCACACACACACACACACACACACACACACACACACACACACACACACACACACACACACACACACACACACACACACACACACACACACATATGTATTTGCACACAAATGGATGCAAGGTTGTCTGTACAGTTGACTACATGTGTATGACCACACACACACACACACACACACACACACACACACACACACACACACACACACACACACACACACAGACACACAAACACACACACGCACGCGCACGCACGCACGCACGCACGCACGCACGCACGCACGCACGCACGCACGCACGCACGCACGCACGCACACACACACACACACAGACACACACACACACACACGCACGCGCACGCACGCACGCACGCACGCACACACACACACACACACACACAGACGTATGAACACTTAAAGATACATGTATTTATATTTCTATACATAGTGTGTACATGGTCTTTTACTTTTGGCTTCTACCTTCAGGGGTCGCCACAGCAAGTCATCCGTCAAACTGGGATGATAAAGACATGGTTTAGAGGCTGAATTTCTCATTTATTTAGCAAAAACATATCAAAAGCTTGTTTTTAAGACATTCAAGGCGTGTTTAAAATAGGTATTAGATGCCATAATAGATCCCCTTAAAAGGAAGAGTATGAGGGACAAGCCCTTATTGCAGATGGAAGGCTGTTCCAGATGTTCCCGCCTACAACAGATGAACATTCATCCCAAAGGTTGTTTGTCTGTATCTCACAGTCACCTCTAGAACACGCTCAAGTTTCATATCACCCACACATTTCCGTCTGAAGAACTGTTCCCACGGCGGTGGTGCGAGACCATGAAGGGTTTACTACACAGAGCAGGCATATCTGAAGGTTTTCAAATTTTGGAGGCTTAAAAATGAATGTTTTCTTTTAAATGTTAGAGGTATGAAATTAATGTTTTTTTGTCCAGGAATTTTAGTCCTTTTCTAGCTTGCCAAGCCATATTTAACAAAGTTACATACTTTCTTGATGTCCTTCCTGAACGAGAGGTCGGGTCTGCGGTTCTAACTTTCAGAACGACAACCACGACACGTCTGCATGACTTACGTCCTGAACTACGGCTCAAAAGCCTATTTCATTACAGGAAACGCCACCAAACTGATTCCACGACGAGAAAGAAAGATGAACTAGATCTGAAGAAGAAGAAGATCCTTCTCTCAGGATTAGTTTCTACCTGTCATTATTACTAACTACTTCACATTAGAACTAACAATCACAACTAGTCACACCTACAACAATAACTAAGTACCGGACTCTGCATTGCTGCAACCTCAAACTTCATCTACACTCCCCATACAGGCCCCTACAAACATTATTCTTTGTTTATTTATCTAGTTTTTTTTTTTTTTTTTTTTTTCCCCTCTTCCCTATGACTAATTTCTATCTATCATCATTTCGTAGTTATGACTGCCTGGTTCCTCCTCCACTTCTTATCAATTAATTAGCTCACAATATAACAACCACAACTAGTCACAATTATAACAATAATTAAGCACCGGACTCTGCATTGCTGCAATCTCAAACCTCATCTACACACCCCGTACAGTCCCCCCCCCCCCCCCCTTTTTTTTTCCCCCCACTTATTTTATTTTGCATGTACCATACTCATGTACTGACAGCACTGTAATGTTCAACTATTTAACTATTTATTACTATTTATCATGTTTTACAGCAGATACAACATAGCACTACAGCACTTTAGTACTCAAACCATCCATTTCCCCAGCACAGGTTTTATCGTCATTTTTATTGTGAATGCATATGCCATGTTATGTGTGTTATATTGTTGACTTTTTGTGATTATTATTATTATTGTTGTTGTTATTATGACTTTCGCTGATTACATCTGGCAGGGGACAACCGATGTAAATCAGCCTATGGCTGCAATCTGGGTGCATCTACATTTTATTTTTTTACTTAAAGAAAATGTTGCCTGATGTACACTGTCCCTACCAAAATAAATAAATTGAAATTGAAATTGAATTTTAGTCCTTTTTCAGTTTGCCAAGCCATATTTAACAGAGTTACATACTTTCTTGATGTCCTTCCTGAAAGAGAGGTCGGGTCTGCGGTTCTAACTTTCAGAACGACAACCACGACACGTCTGCATGACTTACTTCCTGAACTACGGCTCAAAAGCCTATTAATTACAGGAAACGCCACCAAACTGATTCCACGACGAGAAAGAAAGATGAACTAGATCTATCCGTCAGGAGGGAGAACTTACTGATGAAGCAAGAAATAATCAGAAATACTTTTGTCCAGAACTAACCGTCCAACTGAAGCAGAGCGATGAAGAACATGAACAGAATCATCAGTTTTATGCTCTATGGTCTGTTTTTGTGCTCCTCGGTTTTCTCTAATGATGGTGAGTAAGCAGTTATCTATTGCCAGTTTGGATATAAAAGATGGGTAAACATCCGTTTTCGTTTATTAAATCCATAAATGTATTAAATCCATAAATACGCTGTGAAAGTTGAAACTTTAGTGACTCTTCCCTGGATCCAAAATAACCTACATATACATATAACCTACATATACCACGTAGGAAGAAGATTGGTTGGTTATTTTAGGTTAGGTTAGATTGGTTAACAATTTAGCAAAAACAGAGGTACTTAACAATACGAATAAAAAGAAAACATCAAAAAGAACATTGTACTAACAAAAATACTAAAATGTACCTTTTAATTTATTTATTTAAAGGAGCTTGAGGCAGGATTTATGAAAAAATGCGTATACGTTTTAAGTTTTCAAGTAATGTCAGATGAAGCGTTCCAAACCCAAAAGAATGATTCCTCTAGTGTATCTCTTCGTTGCCTTGAACAGGCTGTTGCAGCAAAATTTGCTGCAATTCGGGCCCGAATTTCCCGCGCTGTCCTGCGGATGTGACGTCACATGACGCTGCATGCGCGTTCTCCCCGTTCTCCCGTGCCGGCTTCGCTGTTGGCTGCAGTACCCCCAACGGCCGTCGTAGCGCTAATGAGTCTCATTTCTTAAAGGAGCCTCATGCTCCTTTAAGCGTTTTTTATCAGAAATCCCTTGTGTAGTTTTACTGATGTAGAGTTTAGTTTTCACCACAAGGTGGCGTGAGGACGTCAACATGGAGCTTGTTTGTCACGAGGTTTGAATGTAGATTTGTTTCCGTTTGGTCGGAAAAAAGTCATTATACCTTTACTGGAAAAATACTAATCCTGCTCATCGATTATTTATTTATTGACAAGTCCAAATTGGAAAAAGATGGGATAGAATGGAAAATGCAAAGTAATAATAATAATACTAATTATAACTGTCAAGATAAACAATTACAGTAAAGTTACTTTAACAGATACAATTGTAGTTATTTCCCTTCAGAATGAATAATTAACTCTTACTGCCAGACTGCTGTCAAACTCCTTCATAAAAGTTATGAGAGCAAAGTGTTGTTTTAATAATTAAAATATGGAAGGATTAAGTCTTTAAGGTCAGAAGGAGCTCGGCTCTTAAAGGTTTTATATGGAAGGAGAAAATATTTATCATTATTTAAAGGAAACCACCGAAGGGAAGATGATCAATGAAATATGAAGTCTTCTGCTGATCATCACAACTCTGGCTGCAGTAATTTACATCAGCTGGAGGCTGTTAAAAGTTATTTTAGGACAAACATTTAATAAGAACTGGAGTGGTCCAACCTTCAAATAACAAATGTGTTTTTCTGCTTCTATATTTTTAAACGTGTCTTCAGTCACCAGAGACGTCTGAACTCACCGGCCAGAAGAGAAGGATCTTAACAGAAATCAGTGATGTTTTATGTTCAGTTCATGTTTGGTAGTCAGGACGATGTACTTGGACGTTCTCTTGTCGTTTTAATGTTTTGATCTCTTCATCTATGTCGGTGATGATGCTGTTTTAAGTTCTGGATCACATTTGTTCCTGTGTGGCTTGTTTTTACGTTTAAGTCACGTTTGTTCAGACTGTAAATATATTCTCACTGGTTGATGGATAAATGATTTCTCTCAGGGATGGATGGAAACAAACGTAGAAATAAAAACAGAATTTTTGATTTTATCAGTTGGACAAATAGTTGTTATGTTTATACTTGCATGACAATATTTTATGTAGGTTAAATAAAACCTCCATTAAAGTGTATAATTATGACCGGTCATTTTTATTCTATCAGCTTTTTTATATGCAGATATTTAATGAAGACCTAACACAACTGCATGTTCCTCAACGTGGCTGAGTTTCCTGTTAATGTCTTCTTCTGAGTCTTCCTCTGATGTTTCTGCAGATACACAGGTCTCCTGTCAGGTCAGCAAGACTTGTATCTTACCCTGCAGTTTCACAGCTCATGATGACGTTGTCATCCACTGGATTCAAGAGACTCCACCAGAGTCCCGGGTTCTAGAGACTCCACCAGAGTCCCGGGTTCAAGAGACTCCACCAGAGTCCCGGGTTCAAGAGACTCCACCAGAGTCCCGGGTTCAAGAGACTCCACCAGAGTCCCGGGTTCAAGAGACTCCACCAGAGTCCCGGGTTCTAGAGACTCCACCAGAGTCCCGGGTTCAAGAGACTCCACCAGAGTCCCGGGTTCAAGAGACTCCACCAGAGTCCCGGGTTCACTCCTACCATCATAAACAAGACCGACTGGGAGAGCAGCACCAGAGGTTCAGAGGAAGAACATCTCTGTTTAAGGACCAGATCTCCAGAGGAAACGCTTCCCTGCTGCTGAGAGGAGTGAAGGTTCAGGACCAGGGCAGATATCTGTGTAACGTCAGCAGCATCACTGGAAATAAGGAGAACTTCATCAACCTGAATGTGACCGGTATGTGGAGAATAAAAACCTCAGCAGATTCAGATGTTTGAATCCGTTGTTCATGTTAGTTTTTTGTAATAAACAGAATAGAACAGGTATTTACTGTTTCATGAACAATGAAACACAATTTAGCAGTTTTTCCTTATTAACATATTGTAAAGGATAAACATTAACTCACTGAGTTTGTGACAAAGTTAAAATAGCTGCTAAAGTGGTTGTTAAACTCGTAACGCCCATACGACAGTTTCTGAGGGAATTTACACTTTTTTCAAACTGCTGCAGGCGTCGATGTTTCCATTGGTGTTTCTTTTTGTGAGCGTAACTCTCCTAGTTCTCTCTCCACATCCGTAACTCTCCCTATCTCATCCTGCAAGACTTCTCTTCCAACAAAGATAAAGAAGATCGCAACGTTGAACAAATATTGAACGTATATTGAAGAATATGAACAAAAATCTCTTTAGTTTTGTACAAATAATTGTATCTGCCACATTCGCTGTTGTGAAAACAGTCAACAGAAGAACAAGAGGGCAACGGATCATTCAAATGATTATTCAGAGGTAAAGCCCTGATGTAATGCAGTAATGCATAGTGATTAAGTAGTGTTACAGCACATCTTATAGATGAGACCAAAAATGGCTGGAAACTAGATTTTGATGACTTTAATTTGACCGACCGTCACATCCAGTAATGCAGGACACGTGCAAATGCAAAAAAAGTGTTTCCACCAGACTTTTACGATAAACTGGATTATCTATACGTCTGAATAAATACCTTGAGGCAGCGTAAAAAAAGTTTTATTTAATTACAAGTGTTTCCAGTACAGGTTTTACTTTGTGATATTTAAGGCCTGTTTACGGGAAGACGCTGAGACGGTAAAACCCAAACATTATGTTGCTTCCTGGCCTCTCGTTTACACGGAAACAGAGTTTTGGGTGGAAAAAAACACCTGCAAAGATTTGACAACAGCCTGCAGAGGGACATTTTTTTGCAAGTCAAGCAGTTCACATGAGAGGATAATTTTCTACTCATCTTCACTGAACCAACAAAAGAAACCCTCTCAACGACTAAACAAAGTAATCCAATGACAAATGTAACCCCCTCAAATGTCCCAGCAGTCAAACATGCACCAGTCCTCCAATCATGCTCCCAAATCTTAATCAGCAGAAAAATGACTCGAACCACAACAGAAAATACAGATCTTCATGTAGTACCATGTCCAAAAAGAAGAAAACAAATACATAAACATGGTCTCACTGTTCTCCAGCGCTCTCCAGGTAAGTGACAACAAGAGCGTCTCCTTGCACGTCCTAGAGCGACGCGTCTCCCGCTGGACACGATGGTCTGCTCTCGTCCAGATCTCCTTGGGAGAGACAGCTCTGGCCCACAATAGAGCGTATAAGTCTATTTTAGTTTTGGAGACCAGCAAAGTCTCTTTGGTAGATGGTCCCATTTCCTGGAACAATTTCCCTTTTTGTGAATTAGAACAACTCAAACTGTTGTTGCATTTAAATCTCTGCTGAAAACTCATTCCTACTCGCTGGCATTAAATTAAAGTTGAATTTTAGACCTCTTGTCTTTATATGCCATCTTTAGTTGTGCTTTAACTGATGTAGTTTGAGGTGGATTATTTACAGGATATTGTTTTATTTTAGCTGTAAAATCAGTTTGGTAAACCTTGGTTGTTTTTAATATAAATACATTTGACCTTAAATTTGAAAGAATGACCAGAAAAGTCTGTTTGAAACCGAGACTGAAGCGCATGAAGTAAACAGGGTTTCAGTGACGTGAACAACATTAACAACTGCATATTTGTCCTCCAGCTCCAGTCCAGCACGTCAACATAGAACAGGTACAAGATAAAATCACCTGCAGCTCAGAGGGGATCTATCCTGAACCTGGACTCGTCTGGACCACCAATCCTCCATCCAGCGTGAACCTGCAGAACCTGCAGAACCTGCAGAACCCACCAACAGTCCAGCAGACTGAACAGCAGCTTTACAGCATCAGCAGCTCTCTGATACTTTCAGACGGAGATACTGACCTGGACTACATCTGCACCGTCAGCACTCCAGCAAACAGCAGGAGATCCACTTTGCTTCAACCAGGTAGAAATTACATTTAAATGTTTTTTTTTTTTTTTTTTTTTTTTTTTTTTTTTTTTTTTTTATTCGTGAATAATATTTAAAAGTGTCCGCACATTAAAGAATAACTGTCGCCCCTTAACAAATCCTGTCTGTTCATTTGAGACAATAGTTGGCACAATGTTCTCCAAGCGATAAGCCAAGGCTTTAGCAAGGATCTTAGCATCTACATTTATTAACGAAAGAGGTCTGTATGAGCCGCAGAGAGTTGGATCCTTATCTTTTTTTAAGAGGAGACTTATGGAGGCTTGCCTTAAAGTGGGAGGGAGAGTGCCATGTTCCAGTGATTCCTTATAAACAGCATGCAATAAAGGGGACAATTTATCCTGAAATTTCTTAAAAAATTCCACTGGAAATCCATCAGGGCCAGGAGCTTTGTTATTTTGCATACTTCTCACAGCGAGATTAATTTCTTCTACCGTTAATGGCGAGTCAAGATTTTTAGCAGCATCGGAGCCTATAACAGGAAAGTTGAGGCTATAAGAATGAATTCAATTCAGTGGAGCCAGATGGAGATTCAGACGTATATAAAGAGGAATAAAATGAGTGAAAGACAGAATTAATGGCGGTGGGATCCTGATGCAATGAGCCTGATGAATCTTTTATCTGAAGGATCATACGTGAGGCTGCCTGGCGACGTAGCTGATGAGCCATGAGCCGACTTGCCTTGTCTCCATGTTCATAATATACGGAGCGTGATCGTAAGAGAAGTCGCTCTGCGTCATTAGTGGTAAGGAGATCAAATTCAGTCTGTAAATCGACACGTTGCTTAAGAAAACTGGGAGAGGGGCAAGTAGCAAGTTGTTGGTCCAATTTTGTGATCTTAATAGAGAGTTCTTGTAATTTGGCTTTCCGGGACTTATTCAAGTGAGCAGAGAAGGAGATAATTTGTCCCCGCAAATATGCTTTTAATGATTCCCACAGCAGTGAAGATGAAATTGGTTCCATATCATTTTGATTTATAGAGATGTAATCATCAATTTTAGTTGTAATAAAATTGGTGAACTTATCATCTGAGAGAAGTAATGTATTGAACCTCCAAGATGTTGAGTAGCGTGGCTGTGAAGAGAACTGAATATCCAAAGAAAGAGGAGCGTGGTCGGAGATCACAATAGGATGATAATCAACAGACAGTACTTTGGGAATTAGTTTAGCATCAATAAAATAATAATCAATCCGAGAGAAAGATTGATGCATCTGAGAAAAGAAGGAATATTTTTTGGTACAAGGGTTATAAAATCTCCAAGGATCGGTGCAACCGTTCTTGGACACAAAATCTGAAAGAGACCTCGACATTGAAGAAGGAGTCAGATTTCGTGGGCTGGAGCGGTCTAGTTTGGGGTCAATTACGCAGTTCATATCCCCGCCAATTATAAGAAGACTGTCGTTCAATGAGGGGAGACATTCAAAAAGCTTGTTCATAAAGTGTGGGTTGTCAAAATTGGGGGCATATATATTAACTAATAATATGGGAATATGAAATAGCGTACCCGCCACAATTAAGTATCTGCCGTTTTTGTCTGAAATCACCTTAGATGCTGAAAACTGCATTGACTTACCAATTAATATAGCAACCCCCCTGGCCTTAGAGTTGAAATCAGAGTGAAACACCTCAGAAACCCAGGGACATTTAAGTCTGACCTGGTCTTTGGTGCGCATGTGGGTTTCCTGAAGGAACACTAAGTCAGCTTTAAGACGTCTCAGGTGAGCAAATATTCTCGATCTCTTAATTGGACTCCCCATGCCTTTAATATTCCAGCTCAACAACCTCACAGAAGTACCACACTGTAAACGATTGTCATGTAAATTAACAGTAAAATACTGGCAGCAGGGTTGCCAGTATTTTACTGTTAATTTTACAGTTCTCCTACTGTTATCTAGTTTACAGTATATTACTGTAATAATACCATGTACTGATTTACAGTACATTACTGTTTTTTCTTGATTTCACAGTAGACTACTGGCAGCAGGGTTGCCAGTATATTACCGTTTTTTCTACAGTTTGCTTACTGTAAACTTAATTTACAGTTTATTACTGTTATAATACTATCTAGTAAAACACAGTATATTGCTGTATTTTATTGGATTTACAGTAAACAATATTACAAAAACAATATTATGGCTACCTTGCCACTAGGCAAGGTAGCCACAATATTGTTTTTTATATTAACAACAGAATTTTACCATAATCCCAAATAAAGTACCATGCAGTCATTTTTGTAAAGAGCATATTACTAGCAATTAGCAAATAAGCTAATTTAACGTGGTATTCTATACAACATACTGAATGATTCAGTTAACTTAAATGCAGCAATAAAAATCTATGGAAAAGAAGAGACTTAGAAAATATTAGATCAATTATATAAGCCAACATTTATTTGTAAAGAGGCAGAATGAACTTAAACAAACAGTTTTTTTTCCCCATTACAGTTGGAAATTTCAAATGTGCATAACAGAACAAGGCAGCCCATTCTTTCATCAACTGTGAACACAATGAACACTAATCAACTTTTAATAAACTTCGAGGAATTATGCATCGTGAAAGTAGTGCTTCCTTTTTAATACAAAATACATAAACAATTATTTTTCTGCAGTGCTCTACAGCATAAATACCCACATTTTTTAATATAGCAAATTCAGTAGAAAGGAGAAAGACAAAAGACAGAAAATGGGCAATGACCGTTGCTACACTGATGTGAAGTTCCTGGGTAGAGAGATCTCACTGACCTACATGAAATCCCACTCAAAGTCTATGAGGTTCTTCAGAAGAGAGGACACACGGGGGTTGACTGTGACGAACCTCTTCTGAATGACTCTCCCTGTCTTCTTGGAAACAATCTTGTCCCGGCTAGCCTTGGTCCCTTTTTCTGGGTTGATCCCAATGAAGCACCTGAAAAACACAGTAGTCTGAGATTAGAGGTTGGAAAAAATAGTCTGCTGCTATATAAAATAGGGCTGGGTGATATGGACAAAATCAAATATCAAAATATTTTTGACTGGATACCTCAATATCGATGTTGTGATGATACTGTAGGGATGACTACTGTTGCTTTCTACTGGTGCTTTTTAACCATTAGGGTGAGAAAAACAATCAAGAAGCCTATAGCAAATCAAAACTCTAAACAAACAGTGACAGGAACTACAGCCAATCAGATTACTTCAAGCAAAGTGACAAGAACCATAATGGCTCATATTGCATGGAGATTTAAATTGTAGTTAAGTATATCCAAAAATGATTAAAAAATACATGTACGTTAAATAGATTTCTAATAGATATACAGAAAAAGTTAAACATTAGCTCTAAATGAAGATTATAAACCACATAATCTAAATATTCAATAAATTGACGTACTTTAGAAGACACTTCAGGTCATACTCTATATTCAACTCAACTTCCTTTTATTGCCACACGGCTAGGCCGGTGGAATTAGTTTCACAGTGCAGGTGGTAGCTGCAACAAAACACCACAGCAGTACAAAAAGACAGAACATTTTCCAGAGGAAAAAGACAGAGTAATAACATGTGAATAACATGTCAATTCATGTGAAAATGCACAGAAACAGAGGACAAACTCCAAAATCCCCAAATTAGAGGCACAATAATGCTTCTAGCTGCAAACCAACCGAACAAAAAACTAAACAAAAACACAATATGACTAACTTACCTACAATAATTATATTGTATGCTAAACAACACTGCTATACTGTCCTGCAAGCCTAGATCTATAAAACACAGTTTAAAGATATTGAAATAATTGTACAAGAGTAATCACCAGACAGATAAAAGATATTTCAACTTACCGTGTGATTTGCTCATAAAGTGCAGGATTCAGGTGGATAATCCTCAAAAAGAAAGTCCAGAGATGGCTTCAACTGGTCTGCATGCCTCCTCTAGAAATGCAGTAGCGTTCTGTTGATTCAAACATCACTCCCAGAATGCAACGCTATTTACGGTATATTACAGTATTTTATGGGAAACGGCAAACTGCCCATCGATATTGCCCAGAATGCATTGTTTTCTACAGTATATTACCGTTTTAATGAGAAACAGTATGCTACTGTCAGAATTTGACTGTTTTTTTACAGCATTTTGTTACAGTGCAGTATTAGTGGCCATATGTTAAATTCCTAAAGATAGAGATGTACCGAATGCGGATCCCCAAGGAAGGAAAGGAAAGAAAGGGATGGAGGGAGGAAAGAAAGAAAGAAAGAAAGAGGAAAGAAGAAGAAAAAAAAAAAAAAAAAAAAAAAAAAAAAAGGGGGAGAAAAAAAAATAAAAAATAAAAAATAAAAAAAAAAAAAAAAAAAAAAAAAAAAGGGGGGAAATTGAAAACAACAACAAACTTAACCTACTGAACCCCCCACCCCCCACCCCCCAATTGCACTTACAACGACCCCATCCCCAAACGATGGAGAACCCAGTGCAAACTCCAGAAGGAGTCAGATCCCTGAAAAGAACACTTACGGCTTTAAGCATAACTAACAAGATAATAACTAACAAGCTTCGTGTTGAGCTCCTGCAAGCCCAGCAACATTAACAGAGAGGTACAACCAATCACGACCAAGTTAAACTGAAAACCACATACCGTGTATATATGGGAGAGAAAAAAAAAAAAAAAAAAAAAAAACCGACACTGATGAACTGAAAAAAGTTCAACTAGACTTTGAGCGACGTGATGAAAGCGCTGGCCTCCTCTGCCGACCTGAACTCCCTTTCTGCGCCGTTGTGGGTGATGCGGAGGCGGGCGGGGTACAGCAGACCGTAACGGATCCCCGGGATCTCGCGGAGCCGGCGGCGGACGTCATTAAAGGCGGCTCGGGCACGGGCCGTCTTCTGGGTGTGGTCGGGAAAGACAGAAAAAGTCAACTCTCCACACGTAATCCGTTGCTGAGCCCTGGCTCGGCGCAATATATCCACACAGTCTGTATGATAGTGCAGACGGGCGATGATGGGACGAGGGCGCTCTCCGGGCTTCGGCTTCGGCTGGAGGGTGCGGTGCGCCCGGTCCAGGAGAGGCTCCTTCTCCAGGCTGAAAGCCTCCTTGAGCAGAGAGGGAATATCCGTAACAGCAGAAGAGGTGGAAAAATCTTCAGGAATTCCCACGATCCGTATGTTATTGCGCCGGGATCTCGCCTCCAGATCCTCGCATTTACCATCCAGCCTCATCAGTTCAGCTGACAGATGCTCCACTTTAGCCTGTAAGGTTGTGATGTCATCGGTGCAGGATGAAAGAGATGTTTCCATTTCAACCACGGTGTTCTTCAGAGCGCGCACATCAGACTGGATGTTTGTAATGCTTTTTGATAATTCCGACTTCACCGCTTGCAGCTCAGTCTTGATGCTCGACAAGTTTTCATTTAAAGCAGCCTGAAGCTCCGATTTAAAAACAGCCGCCATCTCAACGCGGAGTGATGCGAGCAGCTCGGCCTTAAAGTCGTGTGAAGGAGCGGCCCCGGCGGCCTCGGCCAGGCTGGACGGGGGGTCACCACGAGGCGGGGATGCTGCGTGCGGAGAGGGCCGCGGGGGTGGTGCGGATGGTTTGAGTTTTGGAGGCATTTTGGTCGGCAAAAATACGGGGCCAAAGTAGAATAATGAAGGTCGGAAAAAATAAACCGAAGGAAGATGAAAAAGCTGTACCAAAAATAGATATTTTTAAAGGTTGTTGCAGGAGCTCAAAAAAACACGTCCTAGTCCATTAGTCGCTACACCGGAAGTCCCACATTTAAATGTTTATGTGGTGGCTCTCAGTGCCACGAAGACCTTACTAAGATGTTCATGTCGTCTACGAAAGCTTTTGTCCTTTACAACTGATATTTAGTTTTCTTTCGTTTTGGGTTTCCATCATTCCATGTCATGTTTACTGTAATTTCAGCTGTTATAAATGGATCAAACACTGAAACATTCATCTCCTGCTCAACCGCCAATTATCCGATAAGGTATCTCATCTGGACATTTAACCACAAAGAGATCATCCTGACACAGATGGGACATGTAGCGCTCTACAGAACTTCAGAGAGGTGGAGGCAGTACGTGTGGACTGTATCAGAGACAGGAGGTCTCACTCTGAAGCATTTAACTTCAGACCAGACAGGAACATACAAATGTGAACTCAGGGATGAAGAGGAAACATATGTGAAATACACCTTTCTTCACATACCAAAAGGTAAGACAGTTAAAAGTGTTAGAGCCAGAATGAAAATAGGATTTTAGTTTTGGCCATGTCTCATGATTCATTTGAATATTTAAAAGGAAAGAGTGCTGCCTGGTTGGTTATGTTCATGTCAAAAGTTGAACTGATGGTATGAACATCTGCATGACATCAGTCTGCTGCAGCAGTAATTTGTCAGTGACTTAGATCGTCAGAGCAACAGTCTTTGACCGTGAATCACAACTGCATCCATTTCCTGCTATAGATGGAGACTTTTAATGTTGCTAAATTATTCTGAATTATTTCTTTTAGTAAATAGTGGAAACATTCAAAGAACTGTGTCACTGACTTTAGCTCAAGAACTGGTCATAAATCAATAAAACAGATTTAAGAAACTACAGCTAAAAACAGTAACAGAGAGTTGTTAATGTTCATGTGTGCTGTGATCTGTTGAGACTCGGGTTCAAATCACTGACATCAACACAAAAACTGTCATTTGAATTCTTGTGTTTTTCTGTTGCAGAGCGGAACAGAGTTACTGTAGGAGTGGTGGTTGTGCTGCTGGTCTTGGTTTCTGGAGTCCTTGGTTACAAATACAAAAGGATGAAAGAAAGGACCAAGAGGAGAAAAATAGAAGAAGAAAAAATAGAAGAAGGTAAAGATATTGTTGTCGATACTTTGAATGAAGTTTTTCAGACTGATACTCGTACTGATAGATGCAGCTAAACTTCTGCTGCAATACTTGATACTGACATTAAATCTAACATAGTATAATTGAGATGCTCTCACCATGTCAGCCGTATTTATTTTTAATCTTGTCCAAGGAGTGTACGTTGGCCAAAACGATGATGGGAATCGCTGGCTTGTGTGGCTTAGAGGCTAGCCTGGTTGGTTCTGCCTATAAGCAGAAACTCACGGCTGTATGTGCACCTTTGGACTTTGTAGACGCGATAACGACGGACAGGAACACTTTGATAGACAAAGGAAAAAACATATTTAGTGCGAACTGTCCACATTTGTTCTCAAACATTTTTTATGGTCAAATGAAGGAAATTAGCTTCACAGCCTCGTTATAAAAACAACCAAACTGTAACAACGCCTTGTCAGATTCATCGTCAAAAGGCAACTTAAAGGGAAACATGTTCATTTTACACATGTAGCTCTAAATACATGTTGGTGATTCTACGTCGTTCTGAAATTATGGTTCTTTTCAACAGTTTGAGCATGACATCCTTCCCATTTTGCTCCTTTACTATTTACGGTCGGTTTCTCCAACTACTTGGGTTGAGAACCTGACAAATCTTTATTTGCTTTTATTTTCCTTTTCACATAACAAGTAGTGCGGCAACTTAGTAGAAACTATTTGGAGTGGAGAAGGTCTTTTTCTCTGGGAAGACAAGGGAATAGTCGCTTGTCTCCAGCCCACCAGCTCCGTCTCCAGCATCTATCTACTCATGTATTTACCATTCCTCCTCTTTACCATTTACCATTCCTCCTCTTTATGTGTCCAAACCATCTCCCACTTTCTTCCCTTACTTGATCTCCACTATGTTGGACTATAAACACATCCACCATATGTTATTGAAATGCTGACGGAGCTGCAGAGCTGTCAGGGATGTTAATATATTATTTGGGTAGTGACACCTGAAACGGTGATGTTGAGACAGATTTGACCAGTTTTTATATATATTTATATCAACACCCACCTAAACATTTCTGCAGACAAGTCTCTGGTCACACCTTGCTTAGGAAGGTGTCTAAGAACACAATTAAGGATCAGGGGCCTCATTTATAAAGCTTGCGTGCTACAAAACAGGGCTTGAAATATGCACACGCCATCTTCTACGCAAAGATTGGGATTTATGAAAAAAAATAACGGAAAAATGTGCGTATCTTTACGCAAACTTTGATCCTAGCGCACGAACATTTTGAAGATATGGGGAACTGGCGAGACAGGCGGTGAGGTGGTGAAATTAAGCCTGATTCATGTCATACTTTTAATGTCATCACATATCAGACTTATAGATCCATTACACCCAAACCGGCAGTGTTAGACACGCCGTGCCGGAAACCTCCTTGTCACCCACCACGTCCAACTGTAGAGTGACTGAGGACATAACAAAGATGTCCAATGTGCCTTTTCCCAAGTTGCTGTTGAAATGTATATGAATAAACAGATAAAACTGTACTTACCGCTCTCCTCTGTGGTCTCCACCAAATCAGTGTCTCTTTCCCTTTCTGACACTACACCACACACGCTGGCCGTCCCAAGGATGGAGGCTATGTTGGTGTCCAGTGGTGTGGGCTCGGGTGTCCAGCGGTGTGGGCTCGGGTGTGCAGCGGCCCCCACCTGTCACAGCTCTGATGGTGCCAGGCTACTCTCCTCTCGGCCTCCACGTTCAGATCACACCACTTTATTTTGGCCACAGATCTGTCCGTGGCACTCACAGTCTTTACAACAGCAACGACGTGCTGCCACTCACTCGCTTTCTTTTTGTTAGTGATGCCACTACTGTGACCACCAAATAATTTTTTTCCTGGCCTCCACCTCATCCACAACATCTCCATCTCAGTCTCTGTGAAATTTTGCTTTCTGGGTCTCCTTGCCATGATTTTTGAGTGTAAAACACCATTGATCAGCAGGCTCATTTATATGCAAAAATAGTCATGAAGTACTTTGCATTGCCCATTCATGGTATAAAGTGGGCGTGTAGAGGGCGGGATATGAGGCTAATTCATGTGCGCAACCTTCCAGGTGGACTGTGATTTATAAAGCGAACATTGCATGCAGATGTGCGTGCACACGGTTTTATGAATCAGGATTTATTTGTGCGCACGTTATTTTCGGCTTTTGAGCGCACGTACACTTTTAGTATGAATCCTACGCACTCTTTTATAAATGAGGCCCCGGGGCTCTACTGCTAACATCCTGGTACTAGAAACCCAGATGTTCTTGTCACTTCCACGTCCTGAATGTTCAGAGGTGTTTTAAAAGTGATATACTCAATATTGGACAGCTCTTCGTAAAGTTACAGCTGATCAGGAGACGTTCAGATCTTGATTATTTTTAGAATTAAGTTGTTGAGTGAACTTCATAAAACACTAAATCTCTGTATTTATGTTCTTTCATTAAGGTACGTTAGTTGAAGTTTGTAAAAAGTTGAAGTCTAAGCTTAAGGAGAAGCACCAGTATGTGTCTGAGGGGATTAATAAAGCAGGAAAGAAAACCCTTCTGGAGCAGATCTACACGGAGCTCTACATCACAGAGGGAGGGACCGGAGAGGTCAACGATGAACATGAAGTCAGACAGATTGAAGCAGCTTCCAGGAAACCACACAGAGCAGAAACAACCATCAGACAGGAAGACATCTTTAAACCCCCACCTGGAAGAGATGAACCAATCAGAACGGTGATGACGAAGGGAGTGGCCGGCATCGGGAAAACAGTCCAAACACAGAAGTTCAGTCTGGACTGGGCTGAAGGCAGAACCAACCAGGACATCCAGTTCCTGCTTCCATTCACCTTCATACAGCTGAATGGGCTGAGAGAGGAGAAGTTCAGTTTGGTGGAACTTGTTCATCTGTTCTTCACTGAAACCAAAGGAATCCGCAACTTTGAAGAGTTCCAGGTCGTGTTCATCTTTGACGGTCTGGATGAGAGTCGACTTCCTCTGGACTTCCACAACAATGAGGACCTGACTGATGTTACAGAGTCCACCTCAGTGGACGTGCTGCTGACAAACCTCATCAGGGGGAACCTGCTTCCTTCTGCTCGTCTCTGGATCACCACACGACCCGCAGCAGCCAATCAGATCCCTCCTGAGTGTGTTGACATTGTGACGGAGGTCAGAGGGTTCACTGACCCACAGAAGGAGGAATACTTCAGGAAGAGGTTCAGAGAAGAGGAACAGAGCAGCAGGATCATCTCCCACATCAAGACATCACGGAGCCTCCACATCATGTGCCACATCCCAGTCTTCTGCTGGATCACTGCTACGGTCCTGGAGAACGTCCTGGAGAACGTCCTGGAAACCAGAGAGGGAGGGGGGCTGCCCAAGACCCTGACTGAGATGTGCATCCACTTCCTGGTGGTCCAGGCCAAACTGAAGAAGGTCAAGTATGACGGAGGAACTGGGACGAATCCACACTGGAGTCCAGAGAGCAGGAAGATGGTGGAGTCTCTGGGAAAACTGGCTTTTCAGCAGCTGCAGAAAGGAAACCTGATCTTCTACGAACCAGACCTGAGAGAGTGTGGCATCGATGTCAGAGAGGCTTCAGTGTACTCAGGAGTGTTCACCCAGATCTTTAGAGAGGAGAGCAGCCTGTACGAGGACCAGGTCTTCTGCTTCATCCATCTGAGTGTTCAGGAGTTTCTGGCTGCTCTTCATGTCCATCAGACCTTCATCAAGTCTGGAGTAAACCTGCTGGAGGAACAGAGAACCAATCACACATCTGAAACACGAGAAGTTGTTCAGGACGAAGATGAAGATGAAGATGAATATGAGGATGTGGATGAAGATGATGAAGAAGAAGAGAGTTGCCTCCATCAGACAGCTGTGGACAAGGCCTTACAGAGTTCCAACGGACACCTGGACTTGTTCCTGCGCTTCCTCCTGGGTCTTTCACTGGAGACCAATCAGAACCTCCTACGAGGTCTGATGGAACCAAAACGAAGAAGATCACAGAACAATCAGAAAACAGTTAAATACATCAAGAAGAAGATCAGTGAGGATCTGTCTGCAGAGAGAAGCATCAACCTGTTCCACTGTCTGAATGAACTGAATGATCGGTCTCTGGTGGAGGAGGTCCAACAGTCCCTGAGGTCAGGACATCTCTCCAGAGGTAAACTGTCTCCTGCTCAGTGGTCGGCTCTGGTCTTCATCTTATTGTCATCAGAAGAAGATCTGGAGGAGTTTGACCTGAAGAAGTTCTCAGCTTCAGAGGAGGCTCTACGGAGGCTGCTGCCGGTGGTCAAAGCCTCCAAGAAAGCTAAGTAAGGACGAACACGGACACATCTGTTTTAGTTACAATCACATGTTGTGTTCTTGGAGGAAACCAGTTAAATTCACTGTTCAACTAAGTTCAGGTTCAGGTGGGACCAGTTCACCTCAATCATTCATCTCAGGAAACTTTACATGTACATACATACAAGAGAAATGCAGCAATTACTATAACTATTAGTTGAAATAATCAGCATTCATTGATAATGTATGATTTATTTATTTGTTAAATTACATAATAAACTTTCCTAAATAACCTCATGACCTCTCTTTAATCTCCTCTGCAGGTTGAGTGGCTGTAACCTCTCAGGGAACATCTGTCCACTTCTGTCCTCAGTTCTCAGCTCTCAGTCCTCCAGTCTGACAGAACTGGACCTGAGCAACAACGACCTGCAGGATTCTGGACTGGAGCAGCTGTGTCCTGGACTGGAGAGTCCACACTGTCACCTGGAGTCTCTCAGGTCAGAATCCACCAAGTGTTCAACTGGTGACCGTTACAACTGTTTGTTTGGTTGTTTTATTCGATCCCTGTTAGCTGCTGACCTTTCACAGCAGTTTTTTTTCTGGGGTCTCGTCAGAATCATAAGCTGAATTACAACATTATCATTAATTAAAATACATAAACATACATGCTCACAACTCAGAGACAACAGACACTAGGACACATCCTTAAAGTCAAAAACAACATTATAATCAGCACAATGGCATTATGACTTTACATTTCCTCTTTTGAAAATCAGGATTTACATTTTCTCATCTAACTCTCAAACACAATATTAATAAAAATCATCAATAGCTTAATTTAAAAAGAATAAAAACATATTCTACATTCTCCACTTCACCAGGATGGATGGGGATTCATTACTTCCACTGGTCTGATAAAGTTGCTGAATGACTCAGCCAGCTGCTTTGTTCTGATTTACCTGCAGCCTGGCCAGGTTACGTTTGGTTGTTCTGGACCAAATCACGGAGCAATAATCTACATTTGACAAGACTGATGTGTGTATCACCTGTTTAATCAAATCATTAGGCAGAAATGTCCTGCAGTGTTTAATCACAGCTGTACCTCTACCCATCTCTGAACTATGTGGTTGTTACGAAACCTCTGGTCAGGCCATGTACTGATGTTGAAACCCAGGGTCACATAGCATGAAATTTAAAAGGGAACCCAAGCATTAAAAGATGCCACTGATTCAAGATGGCTGGGCCACTGATTCAAGATGGCTGCCACTAATCTTCCTGTGTTAGAGTCTCCTTGCAAATCTGCCTAAAGTCACCAAAATATTATGCCATCCATATGCTATGAAAGCATTGTTGATAGTAAAGTGTTTTATTTGGTTAACTTTTTGAGGACATTTGCTCAGTTTGGTGCTTTTGACCGTGGATTTTTGAAAGGGGCATGAGAACACATGGTGAACAGCAACAGAGCTTCAAGCTTCCTGGAGCATACTATTCTGTAAAAAAGGTTGAAAACATGGCAACAACAACTAAAAAGTTGGCAGAGGAGTTGGAAGAGATTAAAAAAACACTCAATTGCATGACTGAGGAGATCAGCAAAGTAGTTAAGCAGCAAGCCAGCCTGTTGGGCCTAGTGGAAGAAGTCCGTGAGCTGAAGGCCACAATCCAACTTAAAGATCAGAAGATCCAACTGCTCGAAGAAAGGATTGATGATTTGGAGAAGTACTCCAGGGGATATGAACAAACTGGAACCTGTCAGATAGATATGATTTAAACCAACGTAGAGCTGTCCCTTTAATCCCAACAACATGCTCTCACCTGTGCAGTAAAATGCTGATCTATAGTGTCAAAAGCAGCACTGAGGTCCAGTAGGACCAATATGGATACTAATCCCTTATCTGAGGTCCAGTAGAACCAGTATGGACACTAATCCCTTATCTGAGGTTCAGTAGAACCAGTATGGACACTAATCCCTTATCTGAGGTCCAGTAGAACCAGTATGGACACTAATCCCTTATCTGAGGTCCAGTAGAACCAGTATGGACACTAGTCCCTTATCTGAGGTCCAGTAGAACCAGTATGGACACTAATCCCTTATCTGAGGTCCAGTAGAACCAGTATGAGGTCCAGTAGAACCAGTATGGACACTAATCCCTTATCTGAGGCCATAAGAAGGTCATTCGTGACTCGAACCAGTGCTGTCTCTGTGCTATGATGCATTCTGAACCCTGACTGAAAAACTTCAAACAGATCATTTCTATACAAATAGTCACATAACTTGCTTGAAACTGCCTTTTCCAGAATTTTAGACACAAATGGAAGGTTGGAAATTGGCCTATAATTAGCTAAGGTGTCTGGGTCAAGAGAAGGTTTTTTAAGTAAAGGTTTAATTAGTGCCACATTGAAAGCCTCTGGTACATATCCTAAGTTTAGGGATAGGTTGATTTGGTCCAGTATTGTTGAACCAATAAGAGAAAAAACATTTTTGAATAGTCGAATCGGGATGGGGTCTGACATACATGTGGTTGACTTAGCTCTATTGACGAGTGAGGTCAGCTCCGGGAGGTCTATAGGATCAAAACAGTCTAGAGTCAAGTCAGAGCCTAGGGAAGTCGCTAAAGCTGAAGAAATGCCCACAACCGGCTAGTTGATTTTTTCTCTAATTTTGATGACTTTACTGTTAAAGAAGCTCATAAAGTCCTCACTACTGAGAGCTGCAGGAATGCACGGCTCAACAGAGTTGTGACTCTTTGTCAGCCTGGCTACAGTGCTGAACAGAAAACGTGGGTTACTTTTGTTATCCTCTATCAACGTTGAATAATAAGCTGTTCTGGCTTTACAAATGGCTTTTTTATATAATATTAGAATATCTTTCCATTCACGATAGGAGTCTACAGACCTACAAGAGTACCACTTCCTTTCCATTTTACGCACGTTTTGTTTCAACATGCGGATATCTGAATTATACCAGGGAGTTAAGCTCCTATGGTTGGAAACCCTCCTTTTCAAAGGAGCAACTTCATCTAAAGCTGAATGCAACAGATCAGCAGTGTTACTAACAAGGAAATCAACATCAACATCAGAGGTAGAACCCAGGTCACTGGCCTCTATTGCTTCAGTAGAGGCTTCACTATTTTCGACTGTCGTAAGATGAGCAATGGCCTCCTTAAATTTAGCAATAGCTTCATCAGATAAAAACATCTGCTAAAATAAAACCTCCTATTTTGCACTTCAACAGTTTACAGGTGACACCAACAGATCATCAGTTTCAACACCGTAGCTGAGAACGAGATGGAGAGTATGATTAAAACAGTGCGTCGGTTTGTCCACTTTTTGTGAGATACCCATTGATTCTAGAAGAGAATTGAAAGCTAATTTAAGATTATCACTTTCAACATCCATATGAATAATAAAGTCACCCACTATTATGAATTTATCTGTACTGATCAATTATCCAGATAGGAAATCTGAAAATTCAGACGGAAACTCTAGATAAGCACCAGCAGGGGGCCGGTACACTACCACTAACACAACTGGCTTCTCTGATTTCCAGCTCGGAAATTTCAGACTAAGCGTGAGGCTTTCAAATGTATTATAATTGCACTTAGGTTCAGTCTTTGTTTGGAGACTGGAGTTATAAATTGCTGCGACTCCTCCACCTCGGCCCGTGTTTCTAGGAATGTGATGATTAAAGTAGCCGGGCAGAGTCGATTCATTCAAACTAACATACTCTTCCTCCTGTAGCTGTCATGGTTTGGTTTTTTAAGGACCCAAGTGCAGGAGACAGAGGGAGGCTGGAGGCAGGAGTTCTCAAACAAGGGTTTTAATCCAAAAAAGGCAAAAGCAAAGCGCTGCAGAGCAGGATTAACCAAAAAACAGGAACAGGGAAAAACGACGGGGAGACATGGAGGAGAGAACAGTACGGACCGACAGGGAACCAAGGAATGACAAGACAAGATATACTGAAGGGATAACGAGACATGACGAGACACGGGTGCAGACACAATCAGGGCAGATGGGACACAGGCGGGGCAAGACAGAAACTGAAAGTTACAAACTGGGGGGAAGTGTCAAACCCTGACAGTAGCCATGTTTCTGTTAAACAGAAAATATCACTCCTGCTCTCTGTAATTATATAATTTACTAACAGAAACTTGGAGTTTAATGATCTTATATTTAATAGTCCACATCTAATTTTTTGGTCTCTTATTGGTACCAAATGTGCATTGGTTTTAAATTTTACAAGGTTATTTTGGTTAACGCCTCTTTAACGCCGCACCTCGTGAACTTTTGGAGAAGAAGATAAGAAATCCTTTAATAGTCCCACAGAGGGGACATTTGCAGATTACAGCAGCAAAGGGGATAGTGCAAAAAACAAGAGGCATCAATAGAAATAGTAATCACACAGTAATATGGAGGGGGGGTAAAGTGGAGGGCGGGGAACTGCAACCAATTCTATTTTGCTAGGCACCTGGTTAGAGTTGCCAATTACATCATATAATCCTACAGTTTTAGAGTCGCTAATTAGGGCCCGAGCACTGAAAGTGCAAGGACCCTATTGTATCTTCTTCTTCTTCTTCTTCTTCTTCTCCCGCTTTATCCGTTCCCGGGTCGCGGGGGCAGCAGCCTCAACAGCGTAGCCCAGACTTCCCTCACCCCAGACACTTCCTCCAGCTCCTCCGGGGGGAGTCCGAGGCGTTCCCAGGCCAGCCGAGAGACATAGTCTCTCCAGCGGGTCCTGGGTCTTCCCCGGGGTCTCGTCCCGGTGGGACATGCCTGGAACACCTCCCTAGGGAGGCGTCCAGGAGGCATCCGGTACAGATGCCCAAGCCACCTCAGCTGACTCCTCTCAATGTGAAGGAGCAGCGGCTCGACTCCGAGCTCCTCCTGGGTGACCGAACTCCTCACCCTATCTCTAAGGGAGGAAACTCATCTCTAAGGGAGGAAACTAATCTCTAAGGGAGGAAACTCATCTCTAAGGGAGGAAACTCATCTCTAAGGAAACTCATCTCTAAGGGAGGAAACTCATCTCTAAGGAAACTCATCTCTAAGGGAGGAAACTCATCTCTAAGGGAGCGTCCAGCCGCCCTGCAGAGGAAACTCATCTCTAAGGGAGCGTCCAGCCACCCTGCGGAGGAAACTCATCTCGGCCACTCGTATCCGCGATCTTGTCCTTTCGGTCACTACCCAAAGTTCATGACCATAGGTGAGGGTAGGGGCGTAGATTGACCGGTAAAACGAGAGCTTCGCCTTTCGCCTCAGCTCCCTCCTCTCCATTGTTCCCTCACTCGTGAACAAGATCCCGAGATACTTGAACTCCTCCACCTGAGGCAGGACTTCTCCACCCACCCGGAGAAGGCATGCCACCCTTTTCCGGTCGAGAACCATGGCCTCGGTCTTGGAGGTGCTGATTCTCATCCCTGCCGCGTCGCACTCGGCCGCAAACCGCCCCAGCACATGCTGGAGGTCCCGGTCTGATGAAGCCAACAGGACAACATCATCTGCAAAAAGCAGAGATGAAATCCTGAGGTTCCCAAACCGGATCCCCTCCGGCCCCTGGCTGCGCCTAGAAATCCTGTCCATAAAAATTATGAACAGGACCGGTGACAAAGGGCAGCCCTGCCGGAGTCCAACATGCACTGGGAACAAGTCTGACTTACTGCCGGCAATGCAAACCAGACTCCTGCTTCGATCATACAGAGACCGGACAGCCCTTAGTAGAGGGCCCCGGACTCCATACTCACTCAGCACCCCCCACAGGATGGGACACGGTCAAATGCCTTCTCCAGATCCACAAAACACATGTAGACTGGTTGGGCAAATTCCCATGAAACCTCGAGCACCCTGCGGAGGGTATAGAGGCGGTCCAGTGTTCCACGACTTGGACGAAAACCGCATTGTTCCTCCTGAATCCGAGGTTCGACTATCGGCCGTAATCTCCTCTCCAGTACCCTGGCGTAGACCCGGGGAGGCTGAGAAGTGTGATCCCCCTGTAGTTGGAACACACTCTCCGGTCCCCCTTTTTAAACAGAGGGACCACCACCCCGGTTTGCCACTCCAGCGGTACTGTCCCCTTCCTCCATGCGATGTCGCAGAGGCGTGTCAACCAAGACAGCCCTACGACTTCCAGAGACTTGAGGTACTCAGGGCGAATCTCATCCACCCCCGGTGCCACTGAGGAGCTTACGAACCACCTCAGTGACCTCGGCTGGGGTGATGGATGAGCACGCCTCCGAGCCCCAACCCTCTGCTTCCTCAGTGGAAGGCATGTCAGTCGGGTTAGGGAGATCCTCAAAGTATTCCTTCCACCCTCCGACAATGTCCCCAGTCGAGGTCAACAGCTCCCCACCAGCACCATAAACGGTGCCGGCAGAGTACTGCTTCCCCCTTCTGAGGCGCCGAACGGTCCTCCAGAATTTCCTCGAGGCCGACCGAAAGTCTTCCTCCATGGCCTCCCCGAACTCCTCCCAGACCCGAGTTTTTGCCTCCAGGACTGCCCGAGCTGCGGCCCGCTTTGCCTGCCGGTACCTATCTACTGCGTCAGGAGTCCCACCGGCCAACATAGCCCGGTAGGACTCCTTCTTCAGTCTGACGGCATCCTGTACTTCCGGTGTCCACCACCGGGTTCTAGGATTGCCGCCACGACAGGCACCGGAGACCTTGCGTGCACAGCTTCGAGCCGCCGCGTTGACAATGGAGGCAGAGAACATGGTCCACTCGGACTCGATGTCCCCCGCCTCCCCCGGGATCCGAGAGAAGCTCTCCCGGAGGTGGGAGTTGAAGATGTCCCTGACAGAGGGCTCGGCCAGACGTTCCTAACAGACCCTCACAATCCGTTTGGGTCTGCCCGGTCTGTCCAACCTCCTCCTCCGCCAGCGCATCCAACTCACCACCAGGTGGTGATCAGTTGACAGCTCAGCCCCTCTCTTCACCCGAGTGTCCAAGACATGCGGCCGAAGGTCAGATGAAACGACAACAAAGTCGATCATTGACCTCCGGCCTAGGGTGTCCTGGTGCCACGTGCACTGATGGACACCCTTATGCTTGAACATGGTGTTCGTGATGGACAAACTGTGACTCGCACAGAAGTCCAACAACAGAACACCGCTCGGATTCAGATCGGGGAGGCCGTTCCTCCCAATCACGCCTCTCCAGGTATCACTGTCATTACCCACGTGAGCGTTGAAGTCCCCCAGTAGAACAATGGAGTCCCCAGTTGGAGCACTATCCAGTACTCCTCCCAGGGACCCCAAGAAGGCCGGGTACTCCGCACTGCTGTTCGGCCCGTAGGCACAAACAAAAGTGAGAGACCTTTTCCCGACCCGAAGGCGCAAGGAGGCGACCCTCTCGTTCACCGGGGTGAACTCCAACATATGGCAGCTGAGCTGGGGGGCTATAACCAAGCCCACACCAGCCCGCCGCCTCTCACCCTGGGCAACTCCAGAGTAGTGGAGGCTCCAGCCCCCTTCAAGGAGCTGGGTTCCAGAGCCCAAGCTATGTGTGGAGGTGAGCCCGACTATCTCTAGCCGGTATCTCTCAACCTCACGCACAAGCTCCGGCTCCTTCCCCCCCAGCCCCCATTTATCTGTCATTGATTATTAATCTGAAGCTTTTGACCAGAACTTTTGACCAGAACTCAGTAAGAACGTTTACATGCAAAAGAACAGAAAGTCGTATTGTTGTCTTAATCCAACCTATATCGAATTTTTAAATGTATACACCTTAGCGGAGCTGTAGACGAACCGAACCACAGCTCTTGAGATCGAGCTTTTGGTGCCAGATAAAGCGTCCTAATCCGAGTTATTTTGGCATGTATACACAACCCACGCTTAGCCGAGGTACTGACTGACCCGGGGACTGACGCAGACTGAACCAGACAGGTCCGAAAGACCTGTCTGGTTCTGTCCGACAGTCAGGTCCTCCATCCTCGTCTGAGGTCAGACGAGGACGGAGACGTTCAGTCGAGGACAAAGAAGAGGATGGGGTTCAAGGACAACATGCCTTCATGAACTTTCATGTCTTTTCAGATTCAGATTCAGACTTTTTATTGTCGTTATACAGGGCACCACGAAAGTAAAGGCAGGAAGTTTCTAGAACTTTATGAAGTTCACTGGATTTTCAGGAAGGATGGCACAATTTTCATAAACTGCTGACAAAGCATTAAAATTGATCAACATATAAGTTCATTGACGACAAAGCAGACGGAATATGATATGATGAATAAATGAGGTAACATCCCGTCAGCAGCTGGTAAATTAACCTGTTTCCACAGCTGTGGAAACACTCCACAGTCATCCCTATCCCCCCAAAAAATAAACCTAACCCTATTGACTCTGAATGATCTCCGTCCCGTGGCCCTAACCTCCCTGGTGATGAAGGCCATGGAGAAGATCATCAAACATCACATCATCAGAACAACTGACACCCTAATGGACCCACTCCAGTTTGCATATCGCACAGGCAGAAGCGTGGATGATGCAAAAATCTTCATCATGGAGTCCATTCACAAACACCTGGAGCTCCCCGACTCATCCGCCAGACTTCTTTTCGCTGACTTCTCTTCAGCATTCAACACCCTGCAGCCCCACATCCTGGCCACTAAACTCTCCTCCCACTTTCACCTGGATGACCAGTTAATCCTGTGGATCCTGGACTTTCTGACCAACAGGACTCAGAGGGTTCGGGTCAACAACTCTCTCTCCGACCTCTGCTCCACCTCCACTGGCTCCCCTCAGGGATGTGTGCTCTCCCCCCTGCTCTTCATCCTCTACACCGATGACTGCAGAGCCACACAGCCCAACCGCCATCTGGTCAAGTACGCTGACGACACAGTTCTCCTGTCGCTGCTGTCAGGCCCCTCACAACATCACGGACCCGCTCTGCAGGAGTTCGTGGAGTGGTGTGACAGCTCCAAACTGGAACTAAACCCCAGCAAGACCAAAGAGATGGTGGTGACCTTCTCCAGCAGACAGAGGGATCTGGCTGCTGCAGTCACCACCACCATCCACGGGAAGCCAGTGGAGACAGTCGTGGAATACAAATACCTGGGCACCATCTTCGACAACCTCCTGAAATCCTCTGCCAACACAGAGGAGATTCTCAGGAAGTGTCACCAACGGCTGTACCTCCTCAGGAAACTCAACTCCTTTGGAGTCAGCACTCACATCATGATGACTTTCTACTATGCATTCCTGGAAAGCATCATGACCTTCTCTATGACCTACTGGTTCCACTCCCTCAGCATCCAGAACAGGAACAGACTGCAGAGCACAGCATCATTATGCTCTAAAATCATTGGCCTGCCGGTCAGAACTCAGAATTCAAAAGGGTCAGAATTCAACCAGCAGGCCCTCAGTCAGGCAGCTAAAATCATGAAGGACCCCTCCCACATACTCCATCCCGCATTCCAGTGGCCCCTCCAGGAGGCGCCTGTGCTGCGTCGCCTGCAGGACTGAGAGAAGGAGAGCTACTTTTGTCCCCAAAGCTACCCTGCTTTTTAATTCCAGCTGCTAAACACATCCCCCACATCCACAGACCCCCCCCCCCGGACTACTCCATACTCTGTTAAATTGTTTACTCCACTGTCGACACTTTACATTGACACTTTACACTGTATATTTACACTTTACACTGTCACTTTACACTGTATATTTTATTTAAACCACAGTCACTCTATTGTACATTTTTTCTGACATTCTTATATTTATATACTTTTTTTTTACATTTTTTCTTTGCACATTTCTTGTACATATGAGACATGCCCCACTTATCTGTTTATTTTATTTTTATTTTTTTATTATCCTATTTGATACCTTCAACGTTTTGCTGCTCCGTTGCCTTGAAATTGCCCCTCGGGGATAAATAAAGTATTTCTGAATCTGAATCTGAATCTGAATAAATGTTGGGAAGGGGGAAGGTGGCTCAGTTGGTAGAGCGTTCAACGATTAACCTGAAGGTCAGTGGTTCAAACCCTAGTTCCGCCTGTGTCCACCAAAGTGTCCTTGGGCAAGACACTGAATCCCCCGGTAGCTCCCGGTTGTCAGGCCAGCGCCGTTGTGTATGGCAGCTCCGCCGACAACTGGTGTGTGAATGTGTGCGTGTGTGGGTGAATGTTTGCAGTGTAAAGCGCTTTGGGGCTGTAGGAGTACAGCTGGAAAGCGCTATATAAGTGTAACTCATTTACCATTTGTAACGTCTCCGTCAGAAACCACATGTCTTCATATCAGCTGGACTGATGTAAAAAACAACCATACCATAGATTTGTATTTTCTTGTTTCTTTATTCAGATTGAACAGCTGCCGGTTGTCAGAGATCAGCTGTTCTTCTCTGGGCTCAGCTCTGAAGTCCAACCCCTCCCATCTGAAACATCTGGACCTGAGCATGAACAACCTGCAGGATTCAGGAGTGAAACATCTGTGTGGATTTCTGGAGAGTCCAGACTGCAGACTGGAGACTCTGAGGTCAGTTCACTGATTCAAACAAATACCAGTGAAGATCAACTTAAGAACAAAGTCAGTTCCCTTGAAGAAAAATAATGTCTAATTACAATTGAATGCGTTTATTCTTCATTCAGACTGGAGGGCTGTTGTTTATCAGAGATCAGCTGTTCTTCTCTGGTCTCAGCTCTGAAGTTCAACCCCTCCCATCTGAAACATCTGGACCTGAGCTGGAACCTGAACCTGCATGATTCAGGAGTAAAACATCTGTGTGGATTTCTGGAGAGTCCAGACTGCAGACTGGAGACTCTGAGGTCAGACATGTTTTAGTTGTGTGTTCAGATGAATCTGATGTGAAAGTTGTGTTGACACTAACCTGCAGACATCAGGCTGATCTTTTACTGATCCACACTGACCATCTGACTGCTCTGAGTTCTTCTTCACTAGTTTCCTTGTTCAGTTTGCAGTGCTGCGGTCTGTCAGAGATCAGCTGTTCTTCTCTGGTCTCAGCTCTGAAGTCCAACCCCTCCCATCTGAAACATCTGGACCTGAGATTCAACTACAAGCTGCAGGATTCAGATGTGAAGCAGCTGTCTAATCTGGTGGAGAATCCAGACTACAACCTGCAGACTCTCAGGTCAGTTTACTGACTGGGGCTTTTGGAATTTTGTTGGAGAGTTTGTTCACCTCAAACAAAGACACCATCAATTCAGATGAAGGTATTTCAGGTGTTAATTGTCCAAAGCTCCTTGTTCTAACCTGTGTTGGAACCACACACACATCACCATCGTACAACATGTGTGTTCCTGCTGTCATGAAACAGCTCAATTTCCAGACAGAACCAAAGACATCACTTCTTGGAAATGTTACTTCTGAGGTAAATCTTTTTAAATGTGCCACATTGTGTTTTTTCTGACTCTTAATTTTTAAAAACTGAGTGATATATTCATCTTTTAAAATTATCTCGCTGCATTTTAAGTGGCACATGACTGAAAATAGTCAGTAGTTTTTCAGGGCACTCAAAACAAAACATTTTAGTCGTCACTGTTAAGCTTCACACACTGGGCCACGGCCTGTTTGGGTGTCTGCCTCACTCAGCCACATTCCAACGGCTTTCCAATCTATCTAAATGTGTTTTTATTTTTTATTTTTAGCGAGTGATAACTGGCCTCAGTCTAACCTGCAAAGCCTCCAGCTGTTTAACGCTCAGGCTTCCTGTTTTCGGGAATCTAAGCTGTCTGACCCACAGATCCAATTGTTCTCGCCATAGTTAACTATCATATATCTCATGTTTGGTGCTGACAAATCTGGTCCTTCGGGAACATTACTCCCAGAAGACTTGTTGAAAACTGGCGCCCACAGCTGATTATTTGATTCTCTCAGACGTGTTGCGAGTCTAAGTTTCCAGAAGGAAAAACAATGGCTAACCAAGGTCTTCCGCTTATCAGGGTTTGTGACGTCACAACAGCTGGAACACTTGCACAGCTCTCTGACGGAGATAGTTGGATGAAAAAAAATATATTAGAAAAAGTCACGGTTCAGATTTGACTGGAGTCCTGCATCTTTTAAATCCTACAGAAGCAGGTAGTACTTCGGATTTCCCGTTTAACTCAAACCGGATTCTAGACGCAGATCTACCACCACCGTAAAATAATTTGTTTTCCTCCAGGCAGTCAAGATTGTTGCCAGACATTAATAGGCAGCTCAGAGCACAAAACAGAAACCTCCTTCACCTTGTTCTAGAATTTATAAGGCATTCTAAGTCGCCCCCAGACCCAGCCTGGTAACTCGGATTCCCCGAATCCAGAGCCCTCAAGTCCCTGACTTGAAGTAGTCTGCCACTCTCAAACTCACAGCCTCCTCTCAGGGAAGTCACATGGTCTGCCATTTCTGACGACCTACAGCCGATGTCGTACCGAAAAGCGACCGCCCGACAATAGGTCTTTCCCCCTGAAACTGAGTGGGGTCCCAGACCTGGGGCGTTGGCCCCTATTCACTAACCCTTAGGTCGGTGCCAAAACAGCTCAGGTACTCAGACCCCGGCGGGAATCAGCTTCCCTCGGTACTGACTGAAAAGGCAGGGAGGAGACGTCAGCGCGCACCTTATTTTGGCCCTCCAAGAGGCCACGGCCGTTTTCTTTCCAAAAACTCACCCGAAAGAAAAGCGAGGCGTTTCTGAAGCCCCCGGGTTTGCTTGACCCCAGTCGGTGCGGGGACCTCCCCAACCCCCTCCGGACGAGAGGCCCTCTCCTCGACCTTCACTTGATGGGGGAGTACAAGGTTGTTGCATGCTTAAAACACCTTCGATTCCGGAGGAGAGAAGGAAAAATCAGCTCACAGATGGGGTCCCTTCGTGGTCGCCAAATTGTGGTGGCAAAAATTGTTGTTCAAAAAGAATGTCAGGACACCTCAGCTGTCTTTCTGATGCTTTAATGAAAAGAGTAAAAACATTCAATAGAATGGAGCCCCACAGCACAACCAGTCACATGAACACTCAGTCCTGAGTGAGCTGCCCAAGATTAGAGACAAGTTATTTTATAGCTGAGAGGCTGGAACTGGACAAAATATTGCCCATCACCCTGGCAACCGTACTGTGTCAACGGTGCATGACCTCGGCAAGGAATGTTCACTTGAAACCAGGCAAAAGACATTGTTTATACCAAAATTTCCCATTACAGGAGTACGGCAAATGAATGAAAATGGCGAGATGTTTGCAGAGACCTGTGTAAACAATAATCTAGTAATTGTAGGTAGTGTATTCCCCCACAGAACAATCCACAAAACAACCTGGTTGTCACTAGACCATGTCACAGAAAACCAAATTGATCACATCTGTATCAGCAAAATGTTCAGAAGAGCCATGCAGCCTCAGATCACCATCTCCTGGTAGGGAAATTCAAGTTAAGTTTGAAAAGATATCAAAGGTCTAAAAGTCAAAGAGCAAAATACAACACTGAACTTCTTAGCAATGCTCAAGGTTCGGGGATGGGCGCAGGCAGGTGGAAGCAGCAATGGGATTACTGGGGATGGGGGGGGGACCGCAGGCCAGAACAGAACGCAGCTCCCGAAGCTCCGGGCTGCGAACGTGCACAAAAGAGAGAAAAAAAGGGGGGCGAGCACAAGAAACTACAGGAGGGATGGACAAAAACGATAGCTATGAGATATTTATAATAAATAAAAATGGAAATGGAGAAGAGAGGAAGGGAAGGGGAGAGGAGAAGAAGGGTGAGAGGCACCGCCCAGCGGATCATGTCGGCCCCCCCTGCAGCATAAGCCTATAGCAGCATATCTACCACCAAGCTATATTTGAGACTAACTATTATAGTTTTGTTCTATAGCTGCAACTATGACTACTGACTCTAACACACTAGCGTTTACACTACCTAGAGATTTACCAACACGAGCTAGAGGTTTACTATTTTATTTATTTATTTATTGGCTTTGTCTCGAACACAACAAAACCCAATCAAATTAAAAGCATCAGAATAAAAAAAATAAAAGCAAAACAATTTAACAGTCTCATTCAAAAATAAAGCACACAGCAAAACAATGTGTTCGAGAGGGAACAGGAGGAAGCAGAACGCTTATTTAGTCCTGTCCCTTCCTCACAATATCATATATAAACTATAAAAATTAAATAAAATACTAAACACTAACTATAGGCTTTACTAAACAGAAAGGTTTTAAGTTTAGTTTTAAAGGTGGAGGTGGTGTCAGCCTCCTTAACCCAGATTGGAAGTTGGTTCCATAGTAGTGGTGCCTGATAGCAGAACGCCCGCCCTCCAAATCTACATTTAGATACTCTAGGAACTACGAGTAAACCTGCACTCTGAGAACGGAGAGCTCTGACAGGAACATAAGGCACTATCAGGTCTTGCAAATAATGCGGAGCTAAGCTGTTTTGGGCTTTATATGCAAGTAATAAAATTTTAAATTGGATTCTGAATTTTACAGGTAGCCAATGGAGCGACGCTAACACTGTAGAGACGTAGTCTCTTCCTGTCAGTAATCATGCTGCTGCATTTTTGATCAGCTGGAACCTATTCAGCAAATTACTTGGACATCCTGCTAATTACAACCTGCTAAGTGCAAAGTAGGAGGTATTATTTTAGCAGATGTTTGTCTGATGAACCTATTGCTAAATTTAAGGAGGCCATTTCTCATCTTACGACAGTGGAAAATAGTGAAGCCTCTACTGAAGCAATAGAGGCCAATTACCTGGGTTCTACCTCTCATGTTGATGTGGATTTTCTTGCTACTAACACTGCTAATTTTTTGCACTCAGCTTTAGATGAAGTTGCTCCTTTGAAAATGAGGGTTCCTAGCCACAGGAGCTTAACTACCTGGTATAATTCAGATATCCGCATGTTGAAACAAAACAGGCGTAAAATGGAAAGGAAGTGGCACTCTTGTAGGTCTGTAGACTCTTATCGTGAATGGAAAGATATTCTAATAGTATATAAAAAAGCCATTTGCAAAGCCAGAACAGCTTATTATTCAACGTTGATAGAGGATAACAAAAGTAACCCACATTTTCTGTTCAGCACTGTAGCCAGGCTGACAAAGAGTCACAACTCTGTTGAGCCGTGCATTCCTGCAGCTCTCAGTAGTGAAGACTTTATGAGCTTCTTCAACAGTAAAATCACGAGAATTAGAGAAGAAATCAACCAGCCGGTTGTAGGTGTTTCTTCAGCTTTAGCGACTTCCCTAGGCTCTGACTTGACTCTAGAGTGTTTTGATCCTATAGACCTCCCTGAGCTGACCTCACTCGTCAATAGAGCTAAGTCAACCACATGTATGTTAGACCCCATCCCGACTCGACTATTCAAAAATGTTTTTTCTTTTATTGGTACGACAATACTGGACCAAATCAACCTATCCCTAAGTTTAGGATATGTACCACAGGTTTTCAAAGTCGCAGTAATTAAACCTTTACTTAAAAAACCTTCTCTTGACCCAGACACCTTAGCTAATTATAGGCCAATTTCCAACCTTCCATTTGTATCTAAAATTCTGGAAAAGGCAGTTTCAAACCAGTTATGTGACTATTTGTATAGAAATGATCTGTTTGAAGTTTTTCAGTCAGGGTTCAAAATGCATCATAGCACAGGGACAGCACTGGTTCGAGTAACGAATGACCTTCTTATGGCTTCAGATAAGGGATTAGTGTCCATACTGGTTCTACTGGACCTCAGATAAGGGATTAGTGTCCATACTGGTTCTACTGGACCTCAGATAAGGGATTAGTGTCCATACTGGTTCTACTGGACCTCAGGTAAGGGATTAGTGTCCATACTGGTTCTATGGTTCTACTGGACCTCAGATAAGGGATTAGATCATTTCTATACAAATAGTCACATAACTGGCTAGAAACTGCCTTTTCCAGAATTTTAGATACAAATGGAAGGTTGGAAATTGGTCTATAATTAGCTAAGGTGTCTGGGTCAAGAGAAGGATTTTTAAGTAAAGGTTTACTTACTGCGACTTTGAAAACCTGTGGTACATATCCTAGGTTAATTTGGTCCAGTATTGTCGTACCAATAAGAAAAAAAAACATTTTTGAATAGTCGAGTCGGGATGGGGTCTGACATACATGTAGTTGACTTAGCTCTATTGACGAGTGAAGTCAGCTCTGGGAGGTCTATAGGATCTTCTTGCTTTACGAATGGCTTTTTTATATACTATTAGAATATCTTTCCATTCACGATGAGAGTCTACAGACATACAAGAGTACCACTTCCTTTCCATTTTACGCACGTTTTGTTTCAACATGCGGATACCTGAATTATACCAGGGAGTTAAGCTCCTGTGGCTAAAAACCTTTCTTTTTAACGGAGCAACTTTATCTAAAGCTGAATGCAACAAATCAGTAGTGTTACTAACAAGAAAATCAACATCAAAATCAAAATCAACATCAGAGGTAGAACCCAGGTCACTGGCCTCTACTGCTTCACTATTTTCCACTGTCGTAAGATAAGCAATGGCCTCCTTAAATTTAGCAATAGCTTCATCAGACAAACATCTGCTAAAATAATACCTCCTGTTTCGCACTTCAACATCGACAATATTAAATTCCATATTAATGGTCGGAGTTTACAGACGTGGGGAAAAGATCGCTGATGGTTTAACTTTTCACCGTTCTCCTGTTCAGAAGCAGAACCACGGAGGCCGAGTATCTGAGATAACAGAGTAAAAGAGTAAAAGAGTCGTCGGCTCGCTTGGATGCAAGATGACCAAACAAAACCTTCCACAGTAAACCACGAACAAACACTCACACAGACCGGGTCGGATCATTCACACGGGTTTTATTCCCACTTCTCCAGCTAAACGCAGTTGCTGGCCAGCTCTCTGCAGTGCGATTAACCCCAATCTTCAGATAAAACTAGTTTGTTGAGGAAAAAATATTAACTCTATTTGTAGCTGCAGAGGAAATAAATAATCTCACGAGGAAAACAAAAATATTGCTCACGCCTCTGAGCCTCTTCAACATAATATAGCAGTCAAAAAAGAAAAAAGTAAGAGTAATACAAAACATTTACTGTATGTTGTTCTATTATACTAATTTATTGAAACACATGGCGAGTCAAACATTTACCCAAGCAGCTGCCAAACACTCCAAAACAAGGTAGCCTTGTGCAGAACTGCGGCAGTAAATCCTTACTAAAGAGTAGAGCTCCGACGAGGACTTCCACTCTTTAGCAGGGATTTCATATGGATCCAAACCGTTAATAATGGTTATTTTCTCCATATTCCGGTCCCTGGCTTCCTTGTTTAAGGTATCCCGCTAAATTCCAGTTCCTTTCCAGCATTTTAACATCTTTTTTTGCATTCTGTCTGTTCACTTAGTGCTACTACACTGCTACTACACTTCTGTTTATTTACACTCACGAGGCTGCCAACATGGCTGCCGCATCCCAGAATGCACCTTGGTGACCAAGCCCTATTCAAGAACCAGAACAGAAAAAGCATCTGCACAAAATGAGTGCAATAGTTGCAAGCAGTGCAAAAGAACATCAGGAGGGACAAAAGATCTCAAATAGAGAGGCTAGCCAAGGAGGCAGAAATTGCAGCGGCTCAAATTAACATGAAGGAACTGTATATCATCACAAGGAAGCTGTCTGGAACAGACCGACATAGCAACAAATCAATAGCAGACAAGAATGGCCAACTGCTTTCAACCCCAGAAGAACAGCTCGAAAGATGGGTAGAGCACTTCAAAGAGATTCTGAACAGGCCACCACCAGCAGAACAGCCAGATATCCCCAAGGCCAGGATTCCACTTAGAATCAAGTGTTACAGACCAACAAAAGCTGAAATAAAAGCTGCAATTAAGCAACAGAAAACCGTCAATTTTGCGGATGACATAGCTCTCCTTTCACATACACATACACAGATGCAAGAGAAAATGGACAAACTCTCACAAACTGCAATAAAACTCGGTCACCCGCCCAAATATAGCAAAAACACAGGTAATCACGATCCATGCCAAACAGACCAACAAAAAGTTCAGAACTGTTGCACATTGATTGCATGTACACCATGAGTGACAAGCTTCTGGCAGCAGTTCTGTAGGTTCTGCAGACTGACCGCCATCACTTTCTGGATCTGATTCAGGTTCCATAAAAATCCAGCAAACTGATTCAGAGAATTGACCCAGTCAGTACATTTACATGCAAAAGAAGAGAAAGTCGAATTGTTGTCTTAATCCAACCTATATCGAATTTTTAATTGTATACACCTTAGCCGGGCTGTAGTCGAACTAAACTGCAGCTCTTGATAGCCTCAGTCTCATCTTCTTCCGCTTTATCCGTTCCCGGGTCGCGGGGGCAGCAGCCTCAGCAGGGATGCCCAGACTTCCCTCACCCCAGACACCTCCTCCATCTGACACAGCTCCCTGCAGGTCATTCACTAGGTCCTCCATGTTGTTCTGGGATTTTGACTCACCGTTCTTGTGATAATTTTTACCCCACGGGGGGAGATCTGGGAGCCTCAGATGGAGGGAGATTATCAGTGGTCTTGTATGTCTTCCATTTTCTAATAATTGCTCCCACAGTTCATTTCTTCACTCCAAGCTGCTACCTGTTGCAGATCTTCCCAGCCTGGTGCAGGTCTAAAAATATGTTTCTCACGTTCTTTGACAGCTCTTTGGTCTTGGCCATAGTGGAGTTTGGAGTGTGACTGTTTGAGGTTGTGGACATGTGTCATTTATAATGGTATAATGGTTAAAACAGGTGTCTTTTATACTGAGAACCAGTTAAATCGGGTGTCTTTTATACTGGTAACCATTTAAAACAGGTGTCTTTTATACTGGTGACCAGTTAAATAGGGTGTATTTTTATACTGTTAACCAGTTAAAACAGGTGTCTTTTATACTGGTAACCATTTAAAACAGGTGCCATTAATACAGGTAACGATTCATTCAATTCAATTTTATTTTTATAGCGTCTAATACAACAGATGTTGTCTCTAGACGCTTTCCAGAGATCCAAACGAGTGGAGGACAGAGGAGCCTCTTAAAGAAGAAGTTACAGGTCTGTGAAAGCTGGAAATCTTGCTTGTTTGGAGGTGACCAAATTCTTATTTTACTGAGGAATTTACCAATTAATTCAGTAAAAATCCTACAATGTCATTTCCTGGATTCTTTTCCCCGATTTTGTCTCTCATAGTTGAAGTGTACCTATGATGAAAATTACAGCCCTCTCTTGTCTTTTTAAGAGGCAGAACTTGAACAATTTGTGACTGACAAAATACTTTTTGCCCCACTGTAAATGTGTGGAGCAAGGTGAAAACAAGGCTTTACCTGAACTGCACCAAGAGTGGAGGATGGAGGGCACAACCACGCCACTCAAGTGACCAGAAGACGACAAGGAAGAAACCCAGGCCACCAGCAGCCCCACCGCCATCAGGCGGCCGAGGGAATCCCCGGGTGGAGCCTGTTTGACCACAGGAGACAGCCAGGAAACCCACGGTGATGGACCAGCACCCAACCGAGCACCAGCCACCCGGCATGGGCCGATCGCAGGGGCAAGAGGTCCACGCCCTCCAGGCCCACAACCCCCACTCGGCGAGAGGCTAGCCCGCTCAGAGAGAAAGGTCCATCCCGACAGCTGAGGAATATTGTTAACAATAATGATAAAACGGCCAAAACATTTGTCAATATACAATGTCAATATTGAATTTGATCACAGCATCATAACCAGTCAAATTCTAGTCCTGTGTTCCCAACATACAGGATCTACATGGTCTACATGGTCTACCAATAGTAATCAGAGTACTCACAACTATTTTATAGTACTTTGTTACCACATTCCTGATAGTAAACCTACTCTATTCTCTGTCATTGAAAATTATAATCTAATCAAATAGATGATTAGGTATCTCACTCAGTCCTGCGTTTAATGTGGAAGCATCAAGAAACCTGAGAGATGTGTTTCTGAACTGTGGAGTTTCTGATGGAACATGAGGGAAGAACGTGAAATCTCCAGGCAGAAAGAACCGAGCTGGGATTTGAACCACGAACCTTCTTACTGTGATGATCCAGTGTTCACTACCCACACAACTGAGAAAACGCTCATCTAGATTTTATCTGTGTTTTATTCTTTCTTCAGGTCAGAGTGCTACACTTTGTCAGAGATCAGCTGTTCTTCTCTGGTCTCAGCTCTGGAGTCCGACCCCTCCGATCTGAAACATCTGGACCTGAGTAACAACAACCTGCTGGATTCAGATGTGAAGCAGCTGTGTTGTTTTCTGGAGAGTCCAGACTGCAGACTGGAGACTCTGAGGTTTGTTCTCTGACTGAAGTTGGAAAAGTTGTGAGTCCTGCAGCCACAAACACCTGACCTGCCCTGGACCATATTGGTCTCATCATTAGAAACTAGTTCAATGTCTGCAAGCTGCTTTTCTATCATTTGATCACACGTGTATAGAGGTGTACAATATTCCCTAAACAAAGAAGAGAATGTTTGTTGAGTGCAGAGATCATGCAGCATCGTCTACAAATATCTTCATCTGTCATTTGTTCTGGAATCAAAAGATATTTTATCTGATTCCAAACACTAAGATTCTAAGGTTTGTCCTGACTGAGATATTCAAACACGTGTTACAATTACAAGTTGTTTATCTGCGTGTTTAACTCTTGAATCTAGTTTTACTGTATTTTCCGCACTATAAGGTGCACTTAAAATCCCACACACTTCTCAAAAGCCCTAGCCCTATAATAATCAGGTGCACCTTATGTATGAAGGTTGTTGTGCTTACTGACCTCGAACCAGTTTTCTGTGGTACAGTGCGCTCAAAAATCTGTCAAAATGTTTTGGTGCGACTTTGGTAAATGAGAAGCCGCTCCGCTGGATTGATTGTCGGACCATCGACTTGACACATTAAAGTTGATGCTTGGTTGGATACGGGTTGCAACGTCAGACAACGTTAGATAACTAATTATGTAGCGCTGGTAAATAACCATCATCCAACATCTACTTCAGGTTATGTTACTATTACAGGACGTAACGTTGGGTTTTTATTTTTTATTTTTTTATTTTTTATTTATTTTTATTTTTTTTACCTTGTCTGCACACATATTAATGATTGATACCATGACGGTAGAAACCAAACGCATATATATGTGCATTATTACTATATTTAATATATATATATACGTATATATATGCATACACATACATAAATATACACGTAAAAACCCAGTGATTTTATTTTATTTTTTTTCGGGGGGGGGGGGGGGGGGGGGGGGGGGACGACATCCACTGCCAATCCAGGAAGCAGGAACACACGGAGACACACGTCAACACTGGAAATCTGCAATCTGTGTGTGTGTGTGTGTGTGTGTGTGTGTGTGTGTATGTATATGTTTGTGTGGCTGTGTATGTGTGTGTATATGTATGTGACTGAGTGGCTATATATGTGTGTGTGTGTGTGTGTGTGTGTGTGTGTGTGTGTGTGTGTGTGTGTGTGTGTGTGTGTGTGTGTGTGTGTGTGTGTGTGTGTGTGTGTGTGTGTGTGTGTATGTATATGTTTGTGTGACTGTGTATGTGTGTGTATATGTATGTGACTGAGTGGCTATATGTGTGTGTGTGTGTGTGTGATGTGTGTGTGTGTGTGTGTGTGTGTGTGTGTGTGTGTGTGTGTGTGTGTGCGTGTGTGTGTGTGTGTGTATGTATATGTTTGTGTGACTGTGTATGTGTGTGTGTGTGATGTGTGTGTGTGTGTGTGTGTGTGTGTGTGTGTGTGTGTGTGTGTGTGTGTGTGTGTGTGAAAATAATTGTGCCCCAGTTCTTTATGTTTTTGTGTATCTGACATTCAAACAAATGCTTAATTTTCTCTTTATACAAATGAATGAGTCGACATCTGTCACATAATTCCTCCTGACATGTTTGTTTGTGTGGAAACTTGAATCATTTGGCCGCACAACATGAGTTTGTATGGATGGATCCACTGGTGGAGCTGAAGTCACTGCGTCTTTATTGGAGCAGCAGCATGAAGTCATGAATATTGATGAAGATCTTTTTCACTGGTTCTGTTTGACTGTTTTAACATGCATCCTGGAGGTTCAACTCACATCTTTTATTCTTTATTCAGATTGGTGAACTGCAGGTTGTCAGAGATCAGCTTTTCTTCTCTGGTCTCATCTCTGAAGTCCAACCCCTCCCGTCTGAAACTTCTGGACCTGAGCTGGAACCAGAACCTGCAGGATTCAGGAGTGAAACATCTGTGTGGATTTCTGGAGAGTGCAGACTGCAGACTGGAGTATCTGGGGTCAGACATGTTTTAGTTGTGTATTCAAATGAATATGATGTGAAAGTTATGTTGACACTAACCTGCAGACATCAGGCTGATCTTCTACTGATCCACACTGACCATCTGACTGCTCTGAGTTCTTCTTCTCTGCTTTAGTTTCATCTTAAACTTCCTCTTCTGATTCATTACATAAAACTAAACATGTGAATGTGTCAGACAGGAACAAATGAAGAACCAGAGATGTGTCTGAACCTGGAATAAAACATCTGAACAAACATGAATTAACCTAATATTTCAATGTTCATTTTTATGGAAGAAAACATTTTAACAAGATCAAAGTTTTACATCAAAACTTGCCTCCAATAAACTTTTACCTTCATTTGTATTTACACAAAGACTGACATTTGAATTCAAATTCTATCAAAACTTGTTCTGCCATTTAAAACTACATTAAACCCTGGTGCATCAATTAATTTCTATATTTTGACAAGTATTTGGTTCTAGTTTCCCTGTAAGGGTTCAGATTTGTAAGTTTTTGTACCATCATGCATCTGTTCTTGATGAATCAAATGTATTAATCAGACAAAAGTTTTCTGCACCAGTTCCAGATCCATCACTGGAGAAGAGATGTCTTTCATGAATGCTGAATAAACACAGACGTCGTCATGTCCTGAAACTCTTTTTCTGCTCACAAAGTCCTTCTAGGAATGAAAACTTTATCGTCAAAAACATCATTTACAAACAGATGTGTTATTGGGAAAGAAACACGTGACATGAATGGACTTTACATGGTCTAGACTGTCGTCCTCATCACTGACTTTATTGAAATCAGAACAAACTCAGACTTTTCTGATCATCAAGTCAATAATACTGAAGAGAAATATATGCAGACTATTGATCACATGTGTGACATCAATATGAACATCAGCCTTCATAAAGTCCATCACCTTTCTAATTCTCATATGGAACATTTAAAGTGACGAAGATGGTGCTGAACTGTAATTAATCTGTAAAACGATGAAGATGATGCTGAACTGTAATTTATCTGTAAAATGATGATGACAATGAGGAGACAAACACAGAAATTATGAATAAGTATTGATGAAATGAATGATTGTTCAGAGTGACAGCTGACTGATCAGACGGAGCAGCAGGATGAAGAAGTCCTGCTTATTTTTCTGGTCCAGACCAGGATAGCTGCACACCAGAAATCTCCATGGTAACGAGTCCAGCCCTGCTTATGTGCAAACACTAAGATTCTAACGTTTGTACTGACTGAGATATTCAAACACATGGGTTACAATAACAAGTTTATCTGCTTGTTGAACACTTGAAACTAGTTTTACCACATGAAATAATAGACATCAGTTCTTCATGTTTTTGTGTCTCTAACATTCAAACAAATGCTTCATTTTCTGTTCATACAAATGAATGAGTTGACATTTGTCCCAGAATTCCTCCTGACATGTTTGTTTGTGTGGAAACGTGAATCATTTGGCTGCACAACATGAGCTTGTATGGATGGATCCACTGGTGGAGCTGCAGAGTTGAAGAGCTGAAGTCACTACGTCTTTATTGGAGCAGCAGCATGATGTCATGAATATTGATGAAGATCGTTTTCACTGGTTCTGTTGGACTGTTTTAATGTGCATCATGGAGGTTCAGCTCACATCTTTTATTTGTATTCTTTATAGATTGGTGTACTGCAGGTTGTCAGAGATCAGCAGTTCTTCTCTGGTCTCAGCTCTGAAGTCCAACCCCTCCCATATGAAACTTCTGAACCTGAGTAACAACATCCTGCAGGATTCAGGAGTGGAACATCTGTGTGGATTTCTGGAGAGTCCAGGCTGCAGACTGGAGACTCTGAGGTCAGATATGTTTTAGTTGTGTGTTCAGATGAATCTGATGTGAAAGTTATGTTGACACTAACCTGCAGACATCAGGCTGATCTTCTACTGATCCACACTGACCATCTGACTGCTCTGAGTTCTTCTTCTCTGCTTTAGTTTCATCTTAAAGTTGCTCTTCTGATTCATTGCATAAAACTAAACATGTGAATGTGTCAGACAGGAACAAATGAAGAACCAGAGATGTGTCTGAACCTGGAATAAAACATCTGAACAAACATTAATTAACTTTACAGCTAATAGTCCAGTCAATCTAACTCAAAAAAGGGCCCAACCCAGGAGAAATTGCAATAGTAATGTTTCATAGTTTTTATTGGTCCAAATACCCTCCTGCATCATATATTAAAAGTATACCTTCACAGATTTAGTGGAACATACTTTTTTTCAATGTCAAAAGCAACATTTCAACATGTTAAAGTGACCTGGTCTGGGTAAAATTCTGTTAATATAGAAGGGTCTTTGTACACCTATTTGACATGTGTAGTGTATTTTACTAAGTTTTTGGGGTCTATCTCTCCAATAATACTAATACCAATATAATAATTTTCCGACCCTGTTCTAATATCATATACCTCATATACCCTTTTGGGTATTACTAGCCCAACATCTAATTTTTTTTAACAAAATTTACACTCAAAGTTTGTGCTAGACTGCTCCAATGGTTGTATCTGCATCTAAAATAGGTGTATCTGCATCTAAGATTGTTCCTGAGAGATATGTTTAGTGTCTGCCATGACATGACCCCGCACTGACCCCCATCAGTGGCACACGACGCGCGGGCAGCGTGCGTGTGTGTGAATCTGGCAGAGACTGTCGTTGGGGGCTGACCTCCTGTAAGTCAGAAGTAAGTCACTTCTACCACTCAGTACTATAAAACATATTTATAATCATCACCAGTTTTCATTTTTCCAGCTTAGGTTACTCTTTATGTTAGCTAGCGGTCAGCTAGCAGTTAGCTAACATTTGCTAGCTGAGAACAGTAACATCTACCAGCAGTTTGAATTTGAGCTGTTGGAAAGAATTTCAGGAGTGATATATACCGTATTTTCTGGACTATAAGCCGCTACTTTTTTCATAGGTTTTGAACCATGCGGCTTATACAAAGGTGCGGCTATTCTGTGGATTTTTCTTCCACCGCTAGGGGGAGTGCTAACCGGAATTATAAAAAAAACGAAGACAAAATAAATGCAAAGAAGAATACGCTACTTCTTCTTTCTTTTTAAAAATAAAATCCTTTTTAGAAGTACTTCTTCTTTACCAGATAAAAGTAGGTAGAAGCAGATTTCAAATAGATAAATACATAGCGGTTATTTTCTCTTGGTTCTGTCCAGTTTTAATCAGCAAAGTTGCTGCCGTGTTAAAAGACACTTTTAGGAAAGGATCTATTTAGGTACAAACATGTACATCATTTACAGTTCAAAATGGTTCTGTACATCTGTAAATATCTAATCTAACAACATAAATATCTGCGGCTTGCATATCTTTTTTTTTAAATAAAATGGATGCGGATTATATACAGGTGCGGCTTGTATATCTTTTTTTTATTTTTTTTTTTTAAATAGAGCGGATGCGGCTTATATACAGGTGCGGCTTATAGCCTAGAAAATACGGTAAATACAATTGTAAAATAATTAATAGTAATAAACTGCTGAAATTACTATTCAAATGTGTATCATTGAAATGTTTTTTATAAATGTGTTGCCTAATGTTAGCAAATCTCACCCTTCACCCTTGGCCTGTATACAAGCGAAAAAGGAATATTTTTGTCACATCTGATGAACAATAAAATGTTCTGAGTCTGAATCTATCATCATCATCATCATTATCTCATGTTTAATGTGGTAATGTTTACTTCTTATATTATAATATCATACATGGCAAAAAGCAATGCACCCACAGAGATTATCACTCTTTTTTAAGAAGCGTGGAAAGTCGTCAACAAATGAAACAATGTTTAAAAAAAGCTTGAGCCTGAGTGATCAGTGTCACAGCCAGCATAATACATTTGAACATTAAAAAATAATTAAAATTTTTGCCATTTAATTGTTGTTTATTAACTTAAAGCAATATATTATATCAGAAGTATAAAACTGTGTGCTGTTAATGCTTTTGTTCCAGATCGAGATGGCTGAGTGTGTATTCTGTGGGAATCAAACATCTGATGAAGCACCGACTGTTAAGTTAACCCAGAAGGGCTGCGATGGTATTCTCAGAGCCAATGAACAACGCAGTGCAGGCATAAGCGTAGTCCCCGGCCAAGTGGTTCATGTAGAATGCCGGAGGAAATTCATCAACCCACGTGAAATAGAACAACTGAAGAAACAGCAGCAACGTTTTAAAGGAGAGGTAGTTGGTTGTAAACGGAGATCATCTGGCCCCTCATTTTCATACAAAGATCACTGTTTGTTTTGTGGGGTGCATGACAGATATGCAGGCAAGAGGAAAGAGTTCAAACTGATTCATGTTAGGACCAAAGACTTCCAGACAAAACTAGTTGAATGTTGCACTAAGCGTTCAGACCATTGGTCTGATATAGTGAGAGGAAGACTGGCATATGTAAATGACCTTCACGCTGCTGATACAGTATACCACAAAACATGCAACGGCAACTTCAGAACCGGAAGACAAGTTCCCAAGTGTTTCCAAGATGAAGACAGTGATAGTTCAAAAAGGCGTAAAACTGGGAGGCCCCAGTCCTTTTCTCAGGCTGATGCTTTTTTGAAAGTGGCAGACAATCTCCGCCACAGTGATGAGGAGCAGACGACAATAAATGACCTTATCATCAGGATGAAGGACTACCTAGGAGATGGTGAGGAGCCATACAGCTTTCGCCACATGAAAGAACAACTTCAAAATCATTTTGGTAGTGACATTGTCATCAGTGAGGTAAAAGGAAAACAGAATGTGGTGACGTTCCGAAGGACAGCTTCAGCAATTCTGCATGATTTTTTTGATGGATCCAAGAGAGATGTTAATGACAAGGAGAGGCTTATTATGGCTGCAGCAGAACTCTTGAAATCAGACATTAAGTCTGTTGAGCAGACAAATAGTACTTATCCATCTAGTCTAGAAATGTCATCTGTGATGAAGACACTGCTATATGTTCCACAGTCTCTGCAGCTTTTCCTGCGCACACTATTTGTTGGGAGAGAAAAGGAACTAAAGGTTTGTTCTCTCGGTCAAGCCATGATGCAAGCTACCAGACCAAGAGCTCTACTCCCACCACTTCAGCTTGGGGTTGGTGTACAAATGCATCACCACTTTGCATCAAAATTTCTAGTTGACACTCTGTATCACCTTGGATTTGGCTGTTCATATTCAGAAGTACAGATGTACGAAAGAAGTGCTGCAGTAGCACAGAAACTTGAGGTCCATGGATTCACACCAGGACACTTCATGCAATATGTTGCAGACAATGTTGACCATAATATCCGAACAATTGATGGCCATGGAACATTCCATGGCATGGGAATTATTGCATGCATCACCCCCAAAATTGAACGAGCTTCAGTCATTCCACGTATCAAGGTGACAGCAAATGACCTAGCAGATGTTGGACGCATTAACATTGTTCCATATGTACAGAAGTCTGGGGGTCTTAAAGACCTTACCTACAGTGAAATTGAAGAGCACTCTGAAGACAATAGAGAGACAGCTGCTGATACACTCTGGAAGCTGTCCTTGCTGCTTGGCAAATGCTCGAGGCCTGGATGGTCTGGAATGATGAAAATGCTCAACACCGGAGATCATCCTGGTCAGTCATCAGTCATGTTCCTACCCATGATTGACATGAATCCAGGAGATCTGACTTGCATTCATTCCACTCTCCAGTTCATTCATGATCACGCAACTCGTTACCAGGTCACTCCAATTCTAACTTTTGATCAACCACTGTGGTGGAAAGCGATGACAATTATTGAAAGTGAAGCACCTGGCAGTCCACTGAAATCTATTGTTCTCCGACTTGGTGGATTCCATGTGCTCATGAGTTTCCTTGGCACAATTGGTCATTTGATGTCAGGCTCTGGATTGGAAGAAATCCTTGAATTAGTGTATGCACCAAATACAGTGCCCAAAATGCTTGAAGGAAAAACAATTGCCAGGGCCATAAGAGGTCATTTCCTGGTTGATGGGGCACTGAACACCCTTCTGGCAGTCAAAACCTTTCAAGTAAACCTGCCCGCCCTGGCAAGCTACGCTGTTGGCTTGAAGGATGTGTCAGAGTTGACTGAAGATGGTACTATTGCTGATGAAAGTGAAAAAACACAAAATGTGACAACTCCAGACGAACCAGTTTCTGATCAGTCTGATGTAGGATCCACAGGCCATTCTAAAGATTTAGAAGGGGAACTAGCAGAAGCCTCCGATCTCTATGACAGTGTTATGGCTGCCACCACAACTATGACAAATGGAAGTGAACTACTTAAAAACATAGCCCGGCGTTTGGAGGCAGAGAAGGCAACAATGGTAGATGACCGAACAGCAGCACTCTGGCTACAGTACATGGAAATGATCAATATTGTCCGTGCATTCATCAGATCAGAGAGAACTGGAAATTGGGATCAGCATCTTGATACCCTGACAGACATGATGCCATTCATGGCTGCCTCCGGACATAACTTGTATGTCAAATCCCTGAGCATATACCTCAAGAAAATGCGAGAACTAGAATACACTCATCCCCATGTTCAAAAAAGATTTCAAGAAGATGGCCTGCAAGTTGTTCGTAGGTCAGATGAATACTGGGCTGGACTTTCCCCGGACCTTGTAATAGAACAAGCCCTCATGCGAAGTATGAAAGTGAGTGGAGGACTGACACGTGGAAGGGGTATGTCCGAAACACAACGATTGGTGTGGGTTCTTACCAACCCTGCAACATCTGAAATCAACAATGCTATGCAAGAACTGACAGGGGTAAATTATAAAACTAGTGAACAGCACAAGGACCTCACTGCATCAAGTCAGGCAAGAGACACTGCAGACACAATCAAAATTCTAAAGTTGTTAGAGTCACAAAGTCCATTTGCTGGGTATGAACACCTTCAACATTTAATCACTGGTGTGACAGCCCATGATGCAGTGAATGTGGACCATTCAAAAGAAGTCGGAAAAGGGGTCTTAAAAGACATGGTAGGTAAAAAGGTGACAGAATATACATTCAAGAGGAAAGCACATGCAGTCACCATGGACTCCAAATCCACAGTCAAACTGAACAATGAAGAAGTTGTCCATATTGATCCACAGCTTTTGTTTCAGAGACTAGTGATTGCTGGGACACAGGCAGACAATTTAGCTGAAGCCTTCAAGTATGAGCTCTGCGGGTATCCACCTGCCCTCTTTGAGACAAAAACAGTGCTTCTCCCAGCGAACAAACCCCAAATCGCAAAACCAATATGGAACGCTGTGCCGCATGATGATGTACCAGAAAAAGACATCCTGTATGTCTTAGATGGAGGGGCCCTCCTCCACCGAATACCCTGGGAGATAGGAAAGACATACGGGGCAATAGTAGAAACTTACATCTTTTACATTCAAAAACATTATGGACAATCAGTGGTGATCGTGTTTGATGGGTACAGCAGCCAGCCATCTACGAAAGATGGTGCTCACAGAAGGAGGAATCCAAAGACTGGCCGGAAGGTTTCATTCACATCAACCATGTCACTGAGTTTGAAAAAGGAGGAATTTCTGTCAAACAATGACAACAAACAATGTTTCATAAACCTGTTGGGGGAAGGACTAAAACTTGCAGGGTTTGATGTTCACAATGCTCATGGAGATGCAGATGTGCTTATAGTTCAAACAGCAGTGACAGCAGCATTGAAACAAAGAACTGTCCTTGTGGGAGATGACACTGACCTCCTCATTCTTCTGCTACACTTCTATCAGCAAGGAGAGCTGTACTTCATGTCTGAACCCAGGAAGTTGCCTTCGCCAAGACGCAGGTTTTTGAACATTGGGCATGCAAGAGATGTGTTGGGTGAGGATGTTAGCAACAACATCTTATTTGCACATGCCATGCTTGGCTGTGATACAACATCCAGAGTGTTTGGAGTTGGGAAAGGGGTATCTTTGCGTCTGAGTCAAGAAAACGACTCATTCAGAGTACAGGCCACCATTTTTCAAAAACAGTTTGCTACCAAAGATGAAATTGCTGATGCAGGGGAAAGGGCAATGATGCTAATATACAAAGGTGGAGAGACAGATTCTCTTAATGACCTCAGGCTGAAACGTTTCTACGCTAAGGTGACTGACAGCAAAACAGCTGTCCACCCTCGCAACTTGCCACCAACATCTTCCTCTGCCAGGTTTCACAGCTTCAGAGTGTACCATCAAGTCCAGGAATGGATGGGAAACTCACTACCACCGGAGGAATGGGGCTGGAAGATCCAAGATTCATTCCTCATTCCTGTCCATTCAGACCAGAACCCTGCTCCTCAATCGTTGTTGGAGCTTGTGCGCTGTAATTGCAAGTCAGGTTGTGGCACTATGCATTGCAAATGCCGTCGTCAAGGACTTGATTGCTCCCTAGCCTGTTCAGAGTGCAGAGGTGTGTGCGCGAATATGTCAGCACAACATTTGGATGAGGACATGGAGTAAATGTTACATGTAGGCCTACAGTCAAGCTTGGTCTCATTTGGTTTCAGTCTGTGCTGATATGTATCATAGTTTTTATGGAAAAATATATTACTGAGACAAATTTGGATGGTGCAGAAGATTCAATAATAATAAATCGTTTATGACCTAATTTGATTGACTTTATTTGGATTCAAAAAAGGTAATTTTAGCTTAAGGGTACCCCCAAAGTGCACATATACATTCAGAACAGGTCATTTTTGATGGTTGTATGTGAAAAAACACCATAGAAAACCAATGTGTAGACATAAATTATTTGAAAATAGCATATTCAGAAGTAGAGATGCATCATTTTTTTGTATGACGCTATGGCATGAAGGGCCCAAATTTCAACCCCTGAATTTACCTTGATCCACTAAGTATATAATGGTATACTTTTAATATAATATTTGGATGTCCCTAAGGATCACATAAAACCTTGAATGATTACTATTGCAATTTTCCCTGGGTCGAACCACAGATTGACTGGACTATAATACGTTCAGAAATGTCATCCAGATGTTAATAAACTGAGAGAGTCTGACAGACGATAGTGGAAAGACTGAATGTGTAGTCGTCCAATATATGAGTTATAGAACTAATTTACTAAATAACTTCTTACTGTGGGTGAAATCAGTCAAACCAACATTGGCTTCCTTTGACTAACATTAAATTTCATTTTAACAAATACAAATTTACCCAATATGAAATTCTAAACATGGAAAAACATATTTGTCTGTGTTTTTAGGGCCCGAGCACTTACAGTGCGAAGGCCCTATTGTATCTCTAGGAATTTTTCTTTCTTTCTTTCTTTCTTTCTTTCTTTCTTTCTTTCTTTCTTTCTTTCTTTCTTTCTTTTTTTTTCTTCTGACAAAAGGAAGGCCTTTTTGCCCCCTTAAACATGCCCAAAAAGTCACCAAATTTTGCACGCAAGTCAGGCCTGGCGAAAAATTTGATATTTATTGGTTTGCATTAATGGGCGTGGCAAAATGGCTCAACAGCGCCCCCTTGAAAACTTTGCTCCTCAAGCCCCACGATAAGGTTTGACGTACATGCACGAAAATCGGTACACACCTGTATCATGGCGCAACTTAAACAAAAGACTCCTGGGGTCATGCCCGAAACCGAACAGGAAGTCGGACATTTTGAATTAGTCGTGTCATTTTGGCGCAATTTATGCCATTCCTTCGGCAATTAATACGGCCCGAACCGTAACGTGCACCCAGGTGTTTTATACCTCAAAATGTGCATCTCCATTTTGCGACTACGTGCATTACTTTTCTCTTTCAAAAGTGTTACCGTGGCGACGCTAGACGTCAAAAAGCGTGCCCCCCTTCATGTGATTGGTCCATATTTGATAGTTCTCCAAAAGTCACCACATTTTGCACGCAAGCCAGGCCTGGCGATAAATTTGATATTTCATGATGCATTAATGGGCGTGACCTAACGGCTCAACAGCGCCCCCTAGAAAACGTATTGCCTCAAGCCCCACAATACGGTTTGACGTACATGCACCAAAATCGGTACACACCTGTATCATGTTGCAACCATATTTGATAGTTCCTACTTTCTGCCATAACTGTTGAATGGTTTAATATAAACAGTTGTGAGTGGTGTCATGGGACTTGGTTTTGAGTCTTTGCACATAATTGGTGCAAATTAGCCCCGCCTATTTTTCTTATTGGTCAATATTTAATAGTCCCTATTCTCTGCCATAACTTTTGAACGGGTTGTGATAAAGACATGTGGGTGGTGTCATCGGATTCGGTATTGAGTACTTGACGTTCATTGGCCTGAAATAGCCCCGCCCCTTCTGCTGATCGGTGAATATTTGATAGTCCCTATTCTCTGCCATAACTTTTGAACGGGTTGTGATAAAGACATGTGGGTGGTGTCATCGAACTCGGTTTTGACTCCTTCACCTTCATTGGCCTGAATTAGCCCCGCCCCTTCTTCTGATTGGTCGATATTTGATAGAGGCTATTTTCTGCCATAATTTGAATACTTTGATAGAGAGTTGTAGCTGGTGTCATCCGCTAAATGTCCAGTTCTGAAGAATCTACATGAAGTCATACAAGCTTCCACTGCAGCCTGAACAGGCACAAGAGTGCGAGGGCCCGTTTATCGCTGCTTGCAGCTTTAATTAATATTATTCCTCAATATGTCTGTTAAGATCATTTCATCCAGGTGACATCAAGTCATAAGTTTCAACAAATAATGTCTTTTTATGATTTTCAGTGTGTAAAACTAAATATAAATACATGTGTGTTGAAGTAAGTAAACTGAAATAAAGCTGCTGTCTAGACGATGAGTTTCCTTCATCAGCAACAAAACATCCAACAAGAACATCAGAAACTTTGTGTTGAAACTATGTCGTCACTCAATCAACTTTTTCAGAGAAAATGTTGGAAAAAACTCCTAAACAGACAAATATATACTGATTGATGAAGAAATGTCTCCTTAAAACATGAAAATTATGAATATTGTTAATTTATTCATTAGTTAAGGGAAAAAAAAACATTTAAACAAGTTCACATTGTTACATCAAAACTCAGCTCCAATAAACTTTTACCTTCATTTAATATTTACATAGAAAGTCTGATTTTTGAATTCAAATTCTATCAAAACTGTTTCTGCCATTTAAAATTACATTAAACCCTGGTGCATCAATTAGTTTCCATATTTTGACGAGTATTTGGTTCTAGTTTCCCTGTAAGGGTTCAGATTTGTACGTTTTTGTACCATCACGCGTCTGTTCTTGATGAATCAAATGTATTAATCAGACAAAAGTTTTCTGCACCAGTTCCAGATCCATCACTGGAGAAGAGATGTCTTTCATGAATGCTGAATAAACACAGACGTCCTCCTGTCCTGAAACTCTTTCTCTGCTCACAAAGTCCTTCTAGGAATGAAAACTTTATCGTCAAAAACATCATTTACAAACAGACGTGTTATTGGGACAGAAACACGTGACATGAATGGACTTTACATGGTATAGACTGTCGTCCTCATCACTGACTTTATTGAAATCAGCACAAACTCAGACTTTTCTAATCATCAAGTCAATAATACTGAAGAGAAATATACGCAGACTATTGATCACATGTGTGACATCAATATGAACATCAGCCTTCATAAAATCCATCACCTTTCTAATTCTCATCTGTACGGAGCATTTAGAATGATGATGATGATGATGAATTGTAATTTATCTGTAAAATGATGAAGATGATGCTGAATTGTAATTTATCTGTAAAATGTTGATGAAGATGATGCTGAATAGTAATGTATCTTTTATCTTTATTCAGATTGGAGTGGTGCAGTTTGTCAGAGATCAGCTGTTCTTCTCTGGTCTCAGCTCTGAAGTCCAACCCCTCCCATCTGAAACATCTGGACCTGAGTGACAACAACCTGCAGGATTCAGGAGTGGAACATCTGTGTGGATTTCTGGAGAGTGCAGACTGCAGACTGGAGACTCTGAGGTCAGACATGTTTTAGTTGTGTGTTCAGATGAATCTGATGTGAAAGTTGTGTTGACACTAACCTGCAGACATCAGGCTGATCTTCTACTGATCCACACTGACCATCTGACTGCTCTGAGTTCTTCTTCTCTGCTTTAGTTTCATCTTAAACTTCCTCTTCTGATTCATTACATAAAACTAAACATGTGAATGTGTCAGACAGGAACAAATGAAGAACCAGAGATGTGTCTGAACCTGGAATAAAACATCTTCACAAACATGAATTAACTTTACAGCTAATACGTTCAGAAATGTCATCCAGATGTTAATAAACTGAGAGAGTCTGACAGACAATAGTGGACAGACTGAATGTGTAGTCGTCCAATATATGAGTTATAGAGCTCATTTACTAAATAACTTCTTACTGTGGATGAAATCAGTCAAACCAACGTTGGCTTCCTTTGACTAACATCACATTTTATTTTAACAAATACAAGTTTACCAAATATGAAACTCTAAACGTGGGAAAAACATATTTTTCTATGTGTTTAATATTATTCCTCAATATGTCTGTTAAGATCATTTCATCCAGGTGACATCAAGACATAAGGTGCAAAAAAATAATGTCTTTTTATGGTTTTCAGTGTGTAAAACTAAATATAAATACATGTGTGTTTAAGTAAGTAAACTGAAATAAAGCTGCTGTCTAGACGATGAGTTTCCTTCATCAGCAACAAAACATCCAACAAGAACATCAGAAACTTTGTGTTGAAACTATGTCGTCACTCAATCAACTTTTTCAGAGAAAATGTTTGAAAAAACTCCTAAACAGACAAATATGTACCGATTGATGAAGAAATGTCTCCTTAAAAACATGGAATTGATGAATATTGTTAATTTATTCATGATTAATGGGGAAAAACATTTTAACAAGTTCAAATTTTAACATCAAAACTCTTTAAATACCTGGGAGTACACATCCACGAACAACTAAAATGGGAGACACACACAACCGTGGTGGTCGCGAAAGCGCAACAGCGCCTGTATGGACTCAGGCGTCTCAAACAGTTCGGCCTGACCAATAAGACCATCCTGAACTTTTATCGGGGGACGGTGGAGAGCCTGCTGACCAGCAGCTTCACCAGCTGGTACGGGAGCTGCACCGACAGAGATCATAGAGCTCTCAGGAGGGTGGTGCGCTCAGCCGAGCATCACTGGCTGTCAGTTCCTACACTGGAGGAACTGTACACACAGCGCTGCCTCAGCAAATCCCTGAGGATTATAAAGGACCCCACACACCCCCAAAATACATTTTTTAAGTTGCTGCCCTCAGGGAAACGATATCAGTCAATTAAGGCCAATACCAGCAGACTGAAGAACAGTTTTATTCCACAGTCGGTCAGACTGCTGAACAAACACAAATGAACACTATGATTTGACGGCCTTGTACGCTGATTTTAGTTCTTTTAAACGTTTTTTCTCTTAGACTAGCATTTTATTATTACTGTTTTAACTATGTATTGTGGAGCACGACCCAGCATAAGCTTTTCACAATGCATGTACTTGTACATTCTGTGTGACAAATAAACACCTTGAACCTTGAACCTTGAGGTTCAATAAACTTTTACCTCCATTTTATATTTACATAGAAAGACTGATATTTGAATTCAAATTCCATCAAAACTTTTTCTGCCATTAAAAACTACATTAAACCCTGGATCATCAATTATTTTCCGTTATATTTTGAATTAACGTTGACTGTGATGAAAGCACTTGAACGCATCGTGGTTGGGAAGCTACAGGGTGAGGTTGAACACCTTTTAGATCCCTGACAATTTGCTTACAAGCATGGCTTAGGCACTTGTGATGCTTTAAACACCATATCACATTTAATTATTAAACATCTCGGAAATTCCAGAGCCTTTGCAAGACTTCTATTCATGGATTTTACATCTGCCTTTAATACAATAATCCCTCACATCCTTTCAAACAAGCTGGAACAGATGAATGTGAATCCTTACATAGTTAAATGGTATTCTTCTTTTCTTACAAGCAGGCAGCAGCAGGTTAAAATCAATTCAACCCTCTCCGAAGTTCAGGTGATTAACACGGGCGCTCCACAGGGTTGCGTCAGTTCGCCTATTCTATTCACATTATATACCAATGATTGCAGGAACCATCACCTGAATAATTATGTTTTTAAATTCTCTGACGACACGGCCATACTGAGTCTACTGACAGTGGACTCAGATATCGCTGTGTACAAGTCAGAGGTAGAAAGATGTGTGCAGTGGTGCGAGAAGCATAATTTGATTTTAAATGTTAAGAAAACAAAAGAAATGCTGTTTGATCCCAGGTCTGTTGGTGATCACAGCCTCGTCTTTCTGAATGAGGAGAGGGTTGAACAGGTTACAGTACATAAATACTTGGGCATTTATTTTGATTCTAAGTTACAGTGGACTCATCATGTAGATTATGTTTGTTCAAGGATCAGCCAGCGCCTGTGCTTTTTGCGCAGGCTCAGGGTTCATGGAGTGGATAAAGATGTCATGTTGTTGTTCTACAGAGCAGCCAAAGAAACCATCATCCACTATGGCATTACAACTTGGTTTGGCAACCTGACCATTAAATGTAAAGTACAACTCCAAAATCTGATCAAAAGGGCAGGGAAAATAAATGGTATGCTGCCTCCATCATCCCTGCAGGAGATATAACAAACCCTTATGAAGGAAGGTCAAAAAATGATCTCAGACCCAAATCACATCCTGCACAGGGAATATGAGTTGATGCCTTCAGGCAGAAGGTATAGGTTGCCAAGCTGTAAACTTAATAGATTTAAATTCTCTTTTATTCCATTATCAATCAAGTTACTCAATAACAGGAAATGAGATGTGTGTGTGTGTGTGTGTGTGTGTGTGTGTGTGTGTGTGTGTGTGTGTGTGTGTGTGTGTGTGTGTGTGTGTGTGTGTGTGTGTGTGTGTGTGTGTGTGTGTGTGAAGGGCGGAGTGTGCAATAACGTGTGCTGCTGTATGTGTAGAGGGATGTGCAATAATGATTATGCTGCTATATGTGCATGTGCATGTGCAATAATGCTGCTGTAACAAGGGTTTTTTTTGTGTAGAGGTGTTTTCAGGACATTGCAAGGGGGCATGCAAAGAGCGGGGGGATATGACGATGTGTTTTTGTTTATTGTGATTTTATATGTTTTGTTATATATGTGGTGCCTGGAGTCTCTAGTTTTGTCCAAAACAAATTTCTCTCAAGGGAGACAATAAAGATTATCTTATCTTATCTTATCTTATCTTATCTTATCTTATCTTATCTTATCTTATCTTATCTTATATTATCTTATCGTATCTTATCTTATCTTATCTTCCATATTTTGACAAGTATTTGGTTCTAGTTTCCCTGTAAGGGTTCAGATTTGTACGTTTTTGTACCATCATGCATCTGTTCTTGATGAATCAAATGTATTAATCAGACAAAAGGTTTCTGCACCAGTTCCAGATCCATCACTGGAGAAGAGATGTCTTTCATGAATGCTGAATAAACACAGACGTCCTCCTGTCCTGAAACTCTTTCTCTGCTCACAAAGTCCTTCTAGGAATGAAAACTTTATCATCCAAAACATAATTTACAAACAGACGTGTTATTGGGACAGAAACACGTGACATGAGTGGACTTTACATGGTCTAGACTAGGGGTTCCCAACCTTTTTTGTGCCAAGGACCAGCAGAAGTATAAACAAAAAAGCTCAGGGACCGGTTGAGAATTTATGTCAATTTTAATAAACATTTTAGAAAAAAACAATGCATTTTAAAATGCAGAATATCATGAGCGATGTTAGCTGATGTTGTGGCCTTTAAAACTTACTTCTGCAAATCTAACTCACGTTTTTTCCTTTCTAAAAAATCCACTGGTTTGTCTTTGAGAGAAGGATGTTTTGTATTTAAGTGTCTTTGGAGCTTGGATGGCTTCATTGCTTCGTTGGCGAGCGTTTCTCCACATAAAATACATAGTGTGTTTGGCGCCTCCAAATCGCCCGTTGCAACAAATCCGTATTTTATATACATAATGTTGTACTTGCGATTAAAGCTTTTGCTTTTCTTTTTGGTAGGATTTTCCACTTGTTCATCACTATTTCTTTTACTCGAACAACCAGTAAAGAAACGGCTCATGGAGGTTTGCTGAGGTCCGCTCATCTCTGCAGCTGACTGTACCTAACCTGCAGCACCTGTGCATGGCGCTGTTCAGTCCAGTCGGGTACCAGAACTTATTGTCCGCCAAGCCATGACAGGGCTGCCACTCAAAGGAACACATTTCGATTTATACAAGTTTTGGATGAAATTTTATGACAAAAAAATGCAAAAATTGTTTTCTTAAATTTAGTATGAGGTTGCTTTAATTATTGGGCAAATGACAATAAACCCGAGAAAGATGGGTACTTCAATAAAAAATAGATATTTTTTTCAACTTTGCTGCTGTTCATACAAAAAGTAAATAAAAAAACCAAGGACAGGCACAGTGATCAGTCAGTATTGACATAAATCCATAAATAAATAAACCTCTGTCCATTATTTTTTCAATTTTTAACGACAGGCAATTGTGTGATATAAAAAATAAATGATAATATAAAATAAAACGTCTCGTATTTTTTCTCCATCAAGTGGGTAAATGGGTTCTGAATGGCAGGACGTACTCTGGGTTGAACTGGTATCATTTGTTGAAACCCGTCACCATCAACCGCGGAAAGCCTCATATCACAGATCAGCATCTCAGTACTGACTCAGTGAGGGCAGTCGTCTGGTCCAGGAACACGTCTGCTTCTTTTGCAGAAAGGGGTCCATGGTGGCTCTCCATCGGTCTGCATGCATTTAATTTAAAATACTTTTGTCAGGCACAGTCAGGCATAACGTTAAAGCTCTCTTTTAAAGGCAAAATACGCTTAATATCTTACCAAGGCGAGTCCGTTTCGTTCAACTGTCCGAGGTGCTTTCTCTTCAAATGCTCGTGCATTACAAACGTGCTCCGGTGATAAGCAAGGTCTCCTTTGCAAACCTTTTGTTACCCGCAGCTGCGCTGAGACGCAAAAAAACGAGAAAAAAAAACGCGCTGAGACGCTGTCGTGCAGCGCGGCTGTCGGCAGAGATTGTATGAGGTGAAGTGAAGTAAGATGCCTCACTTCATTGGGAAAAAAACGTCTGGTGACAATTGCCGACAATTTTGATTATCGCTTTTTGTTGACAACGTCGACGAATCGTTGCAGCCCTAATTATGATCGGAACACAAGCCATTACACGGCCCAGTAGTAACGGCTCTACGGCCCGGTACCGGTCCGGGGACCGGGGGTTGGGAATCACGGATCTAGAGTGTCGTCCACATCACTGACTTTATTGAAATCAGCACAAACTCAGACTTTTATGATCATCAAGTCAATAATACTGAAGAGAAATATACGCAGACTATTGATCACATGTGTGACATCAATATGAACATCAGCCTTCATAAAGTCCATCACCTTTCTAATTCTCATATGGAGCATGTAAAATGATGAAGATGATGCTGAATTGTAATTTATCTGTAAAATGAGGAAGATGATGCTGAATTGTAATTAGCACGCCTCCTCCATAGCTATGCCATAGCAATGGAGGAGGAGTGCCTCTGGCAAAGCCAGAGGCACTAATGTTATCCTGTACACCAGGCCATTGTCTTAAATAAGAATGTATTCTTAGCAATTCCTGCCTGGTAAAATAAAGGTTTACTACTACTACTACTACATTTATTTTTCTTTATTATTATTATTCATTTTCCGGACAAAAAACTTTGGCGCGTAAGTAGTCCCGCAGCTTTGAGAAAACACAAAAAGTAAATACGTAGAAACGTGCGCCTTAAGTCCATCACCTTTCTAATTCTCATCTGTATGGAGCATGTAAAATGATGAAGACGATGCTGAATTGTAATTTATCTTTTATTCTTTATTCAGATTGAGGAGCTGCAGGTTGTCAAAGATCAGCTGTTCTTCTCTGGTCTCAGCTCTGAAGTCCAACACCTCCCATCTGAAACTTCTGGACCTGAGTGACAACGAGAACCTTCGTGATTCAGGAGTGAAACATCTGTGTGGATTTCTGGAGAGTCCAGACTGCAGACTGGAGACTCTGTGGTCAGACATGTTTTAGTTTTGTGTTCAGATGAATCTGATGTGAAAGTTGTGTTGACACTAACCTGCAGACATCAGGCTGATCTTCTACTGATCCACACTGACCATCTGACTGCTCTGAGTTCTTCTTCTCTGCTTTAGTTTCATCTTAAACTTCCTCTTCTGATTCATTACATAAAACTAAACATGTGAATGTGTCAGACAGGAACAAATGAAGAACCAGAGATGTGTCTGATCCTGGAATAAAACATCTTCACAAACAGGAATTAACTTTACAGCTAATACGTTCAGAAATGTCATCCAGATGTTAATAAACTGAGAGAGTCTGACAGACAATAGTGGACAGACTGAATGTGTAGTCGTCCAATATATGAGTTATAGAGCTCATTTACTAAATAACTTCTTACTGTGGATGAAATCAGTCAAACCAACGTTGGCTTCCTTTGACTAACATTAACTTTTATTTCAACAAATACAAGTTTACCAAATATGAAACTCTAAACATGGAAAAACATGTTTTTCTGTGTTTTTAATATTATTCCTCAATATGTCTGTTAAGATCATTTCATCCTGGTGACATCCAGACATAAGTTGCAACAAATAATGTATTTTTATGGTTTTCAGTGTGTAAAACTAAATATAAATACATGTGTGTTGAAGTTAGTAAAGTGAAATAAAGCTGCTGTCTAGACGATGAGTTTCCTTCATCAGCAACAAAACATCCAACAAGAACATCAGAAACTTTGTGTTGAAACTATGTCGTCACTCAATCAACTTTTTCAGAGAAAAGGTTTCAAACATCACTCTCTATGGAGCATGTAAAATGATGATGATGATGCTGAATTGTAATTTATCTTTTATTCTTTATTCAGGTTGAATAACTGCAGGTTGTCAGAGATCAGCTGTTCTTCTCTGGTCTCAGCTCTGAAGTCCAACCCCTCCCACCTGAAACATCTGGACCTGAGTGTCAACAACCTGCAGGATTCAGGAGTGAAACATCTGAGTGGATTTCTGGAGAGTCCAGACTGCAGACTGGAGACTCTGGAGTAAGACATGTTTTAGTTGTGTGTTCAGATGAATCTGATGTGAAAGTTGTGTTGACACTAACCTGCAGACATCAGGCTGATCTTCTACTGATCCACACTGACCATCTGACTGCTCTGAGTTCTTCTTCTCTGCTTTAGTTTCATCTTAAACTTCCTCTTCTGATTCATTACATAAAACTAAACATGTGAATGTGTCAGACAGGAACAAATGAAGAACCAGAGATGTGTCTGAACCTGGAATAAAACATCTTCACAAACATGAATTAACTTTACAGCTAATACGTTCAGAAATGTCATCCAGATGTTAATAAACTGAGAGAGTCTGACAGACAATAGTGGACAGACTGAATGTGTAGTCGTCCAATATATGAGTTATAGAGCTCATTTACTAAATAACTTCTTACTGTGGATGAAATCAGTCAAACCAACGTTGGCTTCCTTTGACTAACATCAAATTTTATTTTAACAAATACAAGTTTACCAAATATGAAACTCTAAACATGGAAAAACATATTTTTCTGTGTTTTTAATATTATTCCCCAATATTTCTGTTAATATAATTTCACCCTGGTGAAATCAAGACATAAGTTGCAACAAATAATGTCTTTTTATGGTTTTCAGTGTGTAAAACTAAATATAAATACATGTGTGTTGAAGTAAGTAAACTGAAATAAAGCTGCTGTCTAGACGATGAGTTTCCTTCATCAGCAACAAAACATCCAACAAGAACATCAGAAACTTTGTGTTGAAACTATGTCGTCACTCAATCAACTTTTTCAGAGAAAAGGTTTGAAAAAACTCCTAAACAGACAAATATGTACTGATTGATGAAGAAATGTCTCATTAAAAACATGGAAATGTTTTTACATTTTACCAAGTTCAAATTTTAACATCAAAACTCAGCTCCAATAAACTTTTACATGCATTTAATATTTACATAGAACGCCTGATATTTGAATTCAAAGTCTACCAAAGCAGTTTCTGCCATTAAAAACTACATTAAACCCTGGATCATGAATTAGTTTCCAATATTTTCATGAGTATTTGGTTCAGCACAAACTCAGACTTTTCTGAACATCAAGTCAATAATACTGAAGAGAAATATACGCAGACTATTGATCACATGTGTGACATCAATATGAACATCAGCCTTCATAAAGTCCATCACATCTCTAATTCTCATCTGTATGGGGCATTTATAATGATGAAGATGATGATGATGATGATGATGATGATGATGATGATGATGATGAATTGTAATGTATCTTGTATCTTTATTCAGGTTGGTGAACTGCAGTTTGTCAGAGATCAGCTGTTCTTCTCTGGTCTCAGCTCTGAAGTCCAACCCCTCCCATCTGAATCTTCTGGACCTGAGTGTGAACGACCTGCAGGATTCAGGAGTGGAACATCTGTGTGGATTTCTGGAGAGTCCAGACTGCAGACTGGAGACTCTGAGGTCAGACATGTTTTAGTTGTGTGTTCAGATGAATCTGATGTGAAAGTTGTGTTGACACTAACCTGCAGACATCAGGCTGATCTTCTACTGATCCACACTGACCATCTGACTGCTCTGAGTTCTTCTTCTCTGCTTTAGTTTCATCTTAAACTTCCTCTTCTGATTTATTACATAAAACTAAACATGTGAATGTGTCAGACAGGAACAAATGAAGAACCAGAGATGTGTCTGAACCTGGAATAAAACATCTTCACAAACATGAATTAACTTTACAGCTAATACGTTCAGAAATGTCATCCAGATGTTAATAAACTGAGAGAGTCTGACAGACAATAGTGGACAGACTGAATGTGTAGTCGTCCAATATATGAGTTATAGAGCTCATTTACTAAATAACTTCTTACTGTGGATGAAATCAGTCAAACCAACGTTGGCTTCCTTTGACTAACATCAAATTTTATTTTAACAAATACAAGTTTACCAAATATGAAACTCTAAACATGGAAAAACATATTTTTCTGTGTTTTTAATATTATTCCCCAATATTTCTGTTAATATAATTTCACCCTGGTGAAATCAAGACATAAGTTGCAACAAATAATGTCTTTTTATGGTTTTCAGTGTGTAAAACTAAATATAAATCCACGTGTGTTGAAGTTAGTAAAGTGAAATAAAGCTGCTGTCTAGACGATGAGTTTCCTTCATCAGCAACAAAACATCCAACAAGAACATCAGAAACTTTGTGTTGAAACTATGTCGTCACTCAATCAACTTTTTCAGAGAAAAGGTTTGAAAAAACTCCTAAACAGACAAATATGTACTGATTGATGAAGAAATGTCTCATTAAAAACATGGAAATGTTTTTACATTTTACCAAGTTCAAATTTTAACATCAAAACTCAGCTCCAATAAACTTTTACATGCATTTAATATTTACATAGAACGCCTGATATTTGAATTCAAAGTCTACCAAAGCAGTTTCTGCCATTAAAAACTACATTAAACCCTGGATCATGAATTAGTTTCCAATATTTTCATGAGTATTTGGTTCAGCACAAACTCAGACTTTTCTGAACATCAAGTCAATAATACTGAAGAGAAATATACGCAGACTATTGATCACATGTGTGACATCAATATGAACATCAGCCTTCATAAAGTCCATCACATCTCTAATTCTCATCTGTATGGGGCATTTATAATGATGAAGATGATGATGATGATGATGATGATGATGATGATGATGATGATGAATTGTAATGTATCTTGTATCTTTATTCAGGTTGGTGAACTGCAGTTTGTCAGAGATCAGCTGTTCTTCTCTGGTCTCAGCTCTGAAGTCCAACCCCTCCCATCTGAATCTTCTGGACCTGAGTGTGAACGACCTGCAGGATTCAGGAGTGGAACATCTGTGTGGATTTCTGGAGAGTCCAGACTGCAGACTGGAGACTCTGAGGTCAGACATGTTTTAGTTGTGTGTTCAGATGAATCTGATGTGAAAGTTGTGTTGACACTAACCTGCAGACATCAGGCTGATCTTCTACTGATCCACACTGACCATCTGACTGCTCTGAGTTCTTCTTCTCTGCTTTAGTTTCATCTTAAACTTCCTCTTCTGATTTATTACATAAAACTAAACATGTGAATGTGTCAGACAGGAACAAATGAAGAACCAGAGATGTGTCTGAACCTGGAATAAAACATCTTCACAAACATGAATTAACTTTACAGCTAATACGTTCAAAAGTGTGAGCCAGATGTTAATAAACTGAGAGAGTCTGACAGACAATAGTGGACAGACTGAATGTGTAGTCGTCCAATATATGAGTTATATCTTTATCTTTATCTTTATGAATCTTTATTGTCTCCCTTAGGAGAAATTTGTCTTGGACACGAGGCACGGCAACAATCATACTCCAACAAACATAGAAGCAACCCTGAATTCTTTGCCCAAGCATAGAATCAAACCACACTATAATTAACCCACATCAGTTCCCACTCCCAGAAAACCCATTACACAATAGAAGAAGAAACTTATTGCACAGAGCCCGACTGAACTTATTGCACGGATGTCCACATTATTGCACTGACCCACACAGAGAAACCTACACATTATTGCAAAGCCCGACTAATCATATTGCACAAATGTCCACATTATTGCACAAACCTACACAAAAAGAAACCTACACATTATTGCAAAGCCCGACTAAATATATTGCACAAATGTCCACATTATTGCACTGACCCACACAGAAAAACCTACACATTATTGCACATTTCTTTCCTCACTTCACTCCCAATCTCACCCAATCCCAATCTCCCTAACCCTCACACACACACACACACACACACACACACACACACACACACACACACACACACACACACACACACACACACACACACACACACACACACACACACACATTTCATCTCCTACTGTTCAGTAATTTAATTGATAGTGGGACAAATGAGAATTTATACCTGTTCAGTTTACACATGAGTTGCCTGAATCTTCTGCCTGAAGGCATTAACACACTCTCTTTATGCAGGATGTGGTTTGGGTCAGCAATGGCTTTTTGGCCTTGCTTCATCACTGTCTGCTCAAAAATCTCCTGGAGAGTGGATGGGGGCAGCAGACCGATTATTTCCCCTGCCCTTTTGATCAAATTCTGGAGTTGTGATCTAAATTTAATGGTCAAATTACCAAACCAAGTTGCGATGCCATAACGGATAATAGATTCAATGGTTGCTCTGTAGAACAACAACATTATGTGTTTATCAACTCCATGGATCCTGAGCCTACGCAGAAAATGCAGGTGTTGACTGATTCTTGAACAGCTATACTCAACATGATGCGCCCATTGCAAATTAGAATCAAAACAAATGCCTAAATACTTAAATACTGTTACCTGCTCAACTCTCTCTTCACCAATAAAAACAGGGCTATGATCGCCGATGCATCTGGGGTCAAACACAATTTCTTTTGTTTTCTTAGCATTTAAAACCAGACTATGTTCCTCACACCACTGTACAGTCTCTTTTATCTCTGATTTGTACACAGAAATATCTGAGCTGCCTGTCAGAAAACTCAGTATGGCCGTATCATCTGAGAACTTAAAAATGTAGTTGTTTGAGTGGTGATTCCTGCAGTTGTTTGTATATAATGTAAAAAGAATAGGAGAACTGACGCAACCCTGGGGAGTACCAGTATTGATAACCTGTATGTCGGAGAGAGTTGAGTTGACTTTCACCCGTTGCTGTCTACCTGTGAGAAATGAAAAGTACCATCTGATTATGTAAGGATTCACCTCCATGTGCTTTAATTTGCTTACCAAAATGTGAGGGAGTATAGTATTAAATGCAGATGTAAAATCCATAAACAGTACTCTTGCATAAGCAGTAGGATTTTCAAGGTGTTTTAGAACTAAGTGTGTTATTGTGTTCAAAGCGTCATCAGTGCCTAGGCCATCCTTATACGCAAATTGGCAGGGGTCTAAAAGATGTTGCACTTCACCTTTCAGCTTCCCCACAATAATGCGTTCAAGTGCCTTCATCACAGTAGATGTTAACGCTATTCGTCTGAAATCATTATTGTCCTGTGGACACGGAATAATTACAGCTTTTTCCACATCTTAGGAATAGTGTGTGTGTCAACAGACAGCTGGAACAAGGGACTCCAGGCTGGAGTTACAGTTTTTTCTGAAAGCTTAGGCGCTAATTATGTTCTTGTAGCACAATTTCTAAAACTATTAACACACATAGCAAAACCACTCACTGAGTTAGCGAAATTAAAAGCACAAATACTGCTTTGCACTCAGTTTGTAATTTTGTAACACACACTTTGCAAAACTGTAGGCACAATTCACTGCTTACACTCAATTGCCAAATTTCCAAAACACTCCTAGCAAAATTATACGCATGTATGGCTATTATTTACACTATTTTGCCAACTGTCTGGAACACTTTCACATGTGAAAACAATTTTAGAGAATTAGTTCACTTTGCAATCAGCCTAAGCACTATAAATAAGCCACAGGTAAGCTGTCTGTGTGGAGTACAATGGAAGGAGCAAGAAGATTATGAATCAGAGGAGGCCGAGGAAGAGGACGTGGAGGTGAAGAAGCAAGAGGGAGAGGACGTGGAGGTGAAGGAGTTGGAGGAAGAGGACGTGGAGGTGAAGAAGCGAGAGGTTTAGAGGAAGTTAGAGGAAGAGGACAAGGAGGAGCAAGAGGAGGACGAGGAAGGGGAAGAAGAAGGGCCAGAGCAGACCTGATATGTCATCATATGGGACAATGTTAGTTTCCATAGGGCTGCTTTGGTCCACAACTGGTTTACTGATCACCCACTCTTCATGGCACTCAACCTCCCCCCATACTCTCCATTCTTACTGTAAATCCAATTGAAGAGTTCTTTTCTGCCTGGCGCTGGAAAGTCCACGACCGCCTTCCCCATCAACACACAGCCCTTTTACAAGCAATGGAGGAGGCATGTGGAGATATTGAGCAGGCATCATGTCAGGCATGCAAGGAGGTATTTTCCCCGGTGCCTTGGACTGGAGGACATCGCATGCGATGTGGATGAGATTTTGTAGCCGGACCCAGAGAGACGGCATGATGTAGGCTGATTGTCTTTTTTTTGTGAATGTATTATTTTGTGTTCTGTGCTGTGTCTTTGTTTTGACGAGTGTGAATAAACACCAATACTTGAAGGTTGGATCCCTGTGTGTTTACAGAACTATGACAAAAGTATGACCTCAAACTGACCTAGCCTACCTTGTGCACAGAAAAAGAAAAAAGCCAGATGTGTTTTGTATTCATACCATCAGTGTGTAGTTGGCACATTATGTGCTTAGTAAATGATGGCATGTGTTTACTGTCTGATATGAAAACACCATTTTTACTAAGGTGTGTAGAGTTAATCAAACTGTGTTTGATTTTGCAAGAGAACTATAAAGTTTTGATAATTTGGTGAAAGGTTTTCTCATTTGTGTGTAGAGTTTAGCAAAAATAGCCAATGTTGCAAAAAATGTAATTAAGGATTCAGAAAAAAACTGTAATTCATCAGCAAAAGATTTCAGAAGAAGAGCTGAAATGCCATCTGGCCCACAGGCCTTCTTAGTGTGTAATTTTTTAAAAACTTTAGCCACAGCATCTGGATCAATCACAATTCTGACTGTTGGATCACATGATGTTAACATTTTCCTGCATTCCTCAACACCATCACTTGTTACACAATCAAACTGCTCATAAAAGCTATTGAGTTAATTTGCTTTTCCCAGTTCGTTTAGTACGTTCATTTCCCTTTTGTTGGAATTCAAGTTCGTCATTTCTCGCATAGAGTCCCACAGTTGCTTTGAGTTCTTGTTAGCAAAAGCTTCTCTGATGCATAGGCTATGTTGTTCTCGTGCCTCTCTTAATTTCTTCCTGAGTTCTTTTTGGACTGCTGTCAGTTCAGTTCTGTTGTTGTTCCGGAAAGCTTGCTTCTTCCGTTTGAGGCAGTGTTTAATCTCAGGCGTGATGTAGTCCTTATTATTTGGGTATAATTTGATGGTCTTTTTAGGCACTACAGTGTCAACGCAAAAATGTATATACCCGGTTATAGTCTCTGTAATGCTGTCAATGTCATTCATGTCCTGAAAAAAGATGTCCCAGTCTGTGGCCAGGAAGCAACCACTTAACTCCTCCTTACTCCCCTCCTGCCACACACTGACGGTCTTCACGATGGGTTTACTTCTTTTGAGAGCAGACTGAAAGGTGGGAATTAACTGAATTGAGTTATGGTCTGAATTTGCAAGGGGTGATCTGATTTTAGCATGCATCCTTAATACTGCCATAACACTTATCAAGTATCTTATTTTTCCGTTTGCTGTTATTGACATATTGTTGGAAACCTGGAAGTGCAAGGTCCATTTTGCAGTGATTAAAATCTCCCAATACAAAAACGGGTGCATCAGGTTTATTTTCCAGTTGCTGGTGAACACAGTCAGCTACACGTGAGGCAGCTTTGGGACCATTCCCACTAGGCGGGACGTAAACGGCACAAATAAAAATATTCCCATAGTCTCTAGGTAGATAAAAAGGTCTCAGACTTAAGCATATGAGTTCGAGATCAAGGGTACATACTGTGTCCTTCACTGTGTAGTTTGTGCACCAGGAATTCTTAATATAAACACAGATACCACCACCCCTCGATTTCCCTGAGTTATCATTTCTATCCATACGCACATTAGAAAATCCCTGTACCTTAACCAACGGGTCGGGAAAGTCCTCACGCAGCCAGGTCTCCGTGTAGATCATGAGGCAGGACTCACGGTATTCGTCGCAAACTTTTGTGTTCAGACGTAGCTCATCCATTTTGTTCCTCAGGGAGCGCGCGTTGCTGAAGATGATTGATGGTAACGGAGGTTTGTTGCACCTTCGGCGGAGGCGGTGTAGAATGCTGCCTCTCTTCCATCGTTTCCGCGGACGGCTGCCTCCGCGTCGTCGCAACAGCTCCTCCGGGACGTCGTCCAGCAGACCCGGCGTTGGTGCAGTAACCCTCCGTAGGGACAGTAGCCATTCCCTGCTGCCCACCTGCAGCACCTGCTCGTCTCCCCGGGTGAGCACGGTGTTGGCGTCATGTTGCATGCAGACGCTAGATCTTAGCAGCAGCAGCAGTAATAGCAGAGCAACAGTCTTTCTTCTCCTCATTGTGAGACACCAACAAACAACAAACTTAACAACTTAAACAAACTTAAACAGTCTCACTCCAGCAAACAAACAGGCGCCGGTCCCTCGTGTAGTGAGAATCTCTCTGGATTTCCAGAGAGATTTAGAGCTCATTTACTAAATAACTTCTTACTGTGAATGACATCAGTCAACGTTGGCTTCCTTTGAATTACATTAAATTTCATCTTAACAAATACAAGTTTACCAAATATGAAACTCTAAACAGGGAAAAACATATTTTTCTGTGTTTTTAATATTATTACTCAAAATGTATTTTAAGATCATTTCATCCAGGTGACATCAAGGCATAAGGTGTGTTGTGCAACTGGAGCTTTAGCTGATCAGTTATCGAAGGTTATTAATAATCTTATTAATAATTATTAATGATTAATAAAGTCGACTATTTATCAAATTGAATGACCAAAATGATAAATAAAATCCTCGGGGCACCACCCTGTTCCTTAAGCAGGGAAATGATAACTTTTACAGCAGAATATCAGTCTCAGAGTAATTACTATGCCCAGTTATTAATTGAAGGAGTGAGATCTGAACACAGAGCTCTGTCAAACAAATTGATTGTGACCAAAATTTGTATGAAACAACACACAAACAACTCATTAAAAATCAATCAGAATGTATTTACATACGGGTATCAAAGCAGATGTAAATAAATACCCAAATAAATCCTGATGGCACACTACATTATTATAAAACCATTAATTAACTAGAAAAACATCAATAGAAATGAAACTTAAACGTTAAAGGAGCATGAGGCTCCTTTTAAGAAATGAGACTCTCTAGCGCCACCATTCACCACGACGGCCGTTGGGGGTACCGCAGCCAACAGTGAAGCCGGCACGGGAGAACGGGGAGAACGCGCATGCAGCGTCATGTGACGTCACATCCGCAGGACAGCGCGGGAAATTCTGGTCACAATTGCAGCACATTTTGCAGCAACAGTCTGTTCAAGGCAACGGAGAGATACACTAGAGGAATCATTCTTTTGGGTTTGGAACGCTTCATCTGACATTATTACTAGAAAACTTAAAACATATACAAATTTTTTTCATAAATTCTGCCTCAATCCGGCCTCAAGCTCCTTTAAATGCATGGAAGGTAAAAGGAATCAAAGCAATAATAAACACAATAACGAACACAATAATGATAATGTACAATAATACGCATGCGGTAATCTCATTAAACATAAATTCAGCTTTACACCGTTCTAACTGACTGATCGCCCAAACACAACCTCACGTCTCCTCTGGATTCTGGATCTGGGCTGCGGGTTCTGTCGGGGGTTCCAGTCCGATGCGGCCTTGTTTCTCTCGGCTTTCAGTCCCAGCAGTCTCTCGTCTCTCTCTTCTCCTTCGACTCTGAAATAAAAAGAGAGGGGTGCAGCGTGCAGCAGCCGGGCGATCCCGCCCTGGTCAACGGAGCCTATCATGGCATCTCGGTGCGCGTGGGGTCCGGTCCACTCGTCGGACGTGCGGGCTCCCGTCCGGGCTGATGAGCGCGTGGGCCTCACGGACACAGGTGGCTGGGTGCTTCTCGGGCTGAGCTGGCAGGCTGACCAGAGGATGAGGCCCTCCTCGGGAGAGAAACTTAGAGTGGAGAGAGAAATTATAGGGAGAGAAAGTCGGGAGCGCAGTGCGCTCCGTGGTAACGGGTCTTACGCTCCGCCGGACACTCCAGGCTCGAAACGCCCCCCCCCCCCCCATCTTGTCGCAGCGCTCAAGAATAAATGGGTAGATGCGGCCGCGGCTGCCTTGGTCGGCAGGCACGTCTTGTCCGGTCCGCTGGCTGAGGGAGAGAGAGTGAGCGCTGGGCAGGAGCGGGAGTTTGAGTTCCGCGGGCTGCGTGACGTCACCAGCCCCTGGCCAGTGATTGGGTGCTCCCCGCTTTTGGGCTTGGGGGCGGTTTTACTGTAAGAGACAGTCCCCCCCCTTCAGGACTCGCAGGACCCTCCACTGGTTTCCTGGGGGCTCCACTGCGTCTGACCCCCCCCTGGTGTCGTAACCCCAGGGAGTCTGTTCTCTGGTCCCTTTGCGTTGTCTTTTACTTTGTTCCCCCCTTAGGTCTGGCAGGAACCCTGCTGATTCTGTGGGGGCTATACTGTGTCTGACCCCCTTCCCAGGTGCCGGAAACCCCAGGGAGTCTGTTCTCTGGTCTGGAGCCATGCAGAGGGGGTCATAAACTTTGGCTTGGCTTCGGCCCTTTACTTGGTCCAAGAGCTGGAAATGTTCACCCAATCACATATGTTATGAATTCATAATCATATGGACGGTGGTCCAACAGGTGCAACAAATAATGTCTTTTTTATGGTTTTCAGTGTGTAAAACTAAATATAATTAAAGCTGCAATCAGCGATAAACGGGCCCTCGCACCCTTGTGCACGTTCAGGCTGCAGTGGAAGCTTGTATGACTTCATGTAGATTCTTCAGAACTGGACATTTAGCGGATGACACCAGCTACAACTCTCTATCAAAGTAAATTATGGCAGAAAATAGGATCTATCAAATATCGACCAATCAGAAGAAGGGGCGGGGCTAATTCAGGCCAATGAAGGTGAAGGAGTCAAAACCGAGTTTGATGACCCCACCCACGACTCTGTATGTCATACCATTCAAAAGTTATGGCAGAAAATAGGGACTATCAAATATTCACCGATCAGCAGAAGGGGAGGTGCTATTTCAGGCCAATGAACGTCAAGTACTCAATACCAAATCCGATGACACCACTCACATGTCTTTATCACAACCCGTTCAAAAGTTATGGCGGAGAATAGGGACTATTAAATATTGACCAATAAGAAAAAGAGGCGGGGCTAATTTGAACCAATTATGTGCAAGGACTCAACCAAGTCCCATGATACCACCCACGACTATTTATATTAAACCATTCAACAGTTATGGCAGAAAGTAGGAACTATCAAATATGGTTGCGACATGATACAGGTGTGTACCGATTTTGGTGCATGTACGTCAAACCGTATTGTGGGGCTTGAGGCAATAAGTTTTCTAGGGGGCGCTGTTGAGCCGTTAGGTCACGCCCATTAATGCATCATGAAATATAAAATTTATCGCCAGGCCTGGCTTGCGTGCAAAATGTGGTGACTTTTGGGGAACTATCAAATATGGACCAATCAGATGAAGGGGGGCACGCTTTTTGACGTCTAGCGTCGCCACTGTAACACTTTTGAAAGAGAAAAGTAATGCGTGGTGTCGCAGGATGGAGACGCACATTTTGATGTATAACACACCTGGGTGCACGTTACGGTTCGGGCTGAATTAACTGCCGAAGGAATGGCATAAATTTTGCCAAAATGTCACGATTAATTCAAAATGGCCGACTTCCTGTTCGTTTCGGCCATGGCTCCAAGAGACTTTTCTTTAAGTTGTCCCATGATACAGGTGTGTACCGATATTCGTGCATGTACGTCAAACCGTATCGTGGGGCTTGAGGCACAAAGTTTTCAAGGGGTGCTGTTGAGCCATTTTGCCACGCCCATTAACTTAAACCATTAAATATACAATTTTTCGCCAGGCCTGGCTTGCATGCAAAATTTGGTGACTTTTTGGGCACGTTTAGGGGGGCAAAAAGGCCTTCCTTTTGTCAGAAGAATACTACTAATAAAAATAAAAATTCCTGCAAATACAATAGGGCCTTCGCATTGAAGGTGCTCGGGCCCTAATAATAAAAATTAAAGCTGCAAGCAGCGATGAACGGGCCCTCGCACTCACGGCCACCGCCCCCCATAAGCATATCATAAATTACACCACCCACGACTCTATGTTAAACCATTCAAAAGTTATAGCAGAAAAAAGGGACAACCAATCAGAAGAAGGGGCGGGGCTAATTAAGGCTAAAGAAGCTCAAGGACTCATTACAGAGTCCCATGACACCACCCACGACTCTCTATGTCAAACCATTCAAAAGTTATAGTAGAAAATCGGGACAACCAATCAGAAGAAGGGGCGGGGCTAATTCAGGCCAATGAAGCTCAAGGACTAAATAGTGATTCAGGGGACACCACCCACAACTCTCTATGTCAAAACATTCAAAATTTATAGCAGGAAATATCGACAACCAATCAGAAGAAGGGGTGGAGCTAATTTTCACCAATTATGGTAAAGGACTCAATATCGAGTCCCATGACACCACCCACAACTCTCTATGTCAAACCATTCAAAGGTTATGGCAGAGAATAGTATTCTAGGGGGAGCTGTTGAGCCGTTAAGCCACGCCCATTAATGCAAACCATGAAATATCAAATGTATCGCCAGGCCTGGCTTGCATGCAAAATTTGGTGACTATCAAATATGGACCAATCAGGTGAAGGGGGGGCACGCCTTTTGGCATCTAGCGTCGCCACGGTAACACTTTTGAAATAGAAAAGTAATGTGCGCAGTTGCAGGATGGAGACGCACATTTTGATGTATAACACACCTGGGTGCACATTACGGTTCGGGCTGAATTAACTGCCGAAGGAATGGCATAAATTTTGCCAAAATATCACGATTAATTCAAAATGGCCGACTTCCTGTTCGGTTTCGGCCATGGCTCCAAGAGACTTTTCTTTAAGTTGTCCCATGATACAGGTGTGTACCGATTTTCGTGCATGTACGTCAAACCGTATCGTGGGGCTTGAGGCACAAAGTTTTCCGGGGGGCGCTGTTGAGCCATTTTGCCACACCCATTAACTTAAACCATTAAATATACAATTTTTCGCCAGGCCTGGCTTGCATGCAAAATTTGGTGACTTTTTGGGCACGTTTAGGGGGGCAAAAAGGCCTTCCTTTTGTCAGAAGAATACTACTAATAAAAATAAAAATTCCTGCAAATACAATAGGGCCTTCGCACTGAAGGTGCTCGGGCCCTAATAATAATAAAAATTCCTGCAAATACAATAGGGCCTTCGCATTGAAGGTGCTCGGGCCCTAATAATAAAAATTAAAGCTGCAAGCAGCGATGAACGGGCCCTCGCACTCACGGCCACCGCCCCCCATAAGCATATCATAAATTACACCACCCACGACTCTATGTTAAACCATTCAAAAGTTATAGCAGAAAAAAGGGACAACCAATCAGAAGAAGGGGCGGGGCTAATTAAGGCTAAAGAAGCTCAAGGACTCATTACAGAGTCCCATGACACCACCCACGACTCTCTATGTCAAACCATTCAAAAGTTATAGTAGAAAATCGGGACAACCAATCAGAAGAAGGGGCGGGGCTAATTCAGGCCAATGAAGCTCAAGGACTAAATAGTGATTCAGGGGACACCACCCACAACTCTCTATGTCAAAACATTCAAAATTTATAGCAGGAAATATCGACAACCAATCAGAAGAAGGGGTGGAGCTAATTTTCACCAATTATGGTAAAGGACTCAATATCGAGTCCCATGACACCACCCACAACTCTCTATGTCAAACCATTCAAAGGTTATGGCAGAGAATAGTATTCTAGGGGGAGCTGTTGAGCCGTTAAGCCACGCCCATTAATGCAAACCATGAAATATCAAATGTATCGCCAGGCCTGGCTTGCATGCAAAATTTGGTGACTATCAAATATGGACCAATCAGGTGAAGGGGGGGCACGCCTTTTGGCATCTAGCGTCGCCACGGTAACACTTTTGAAATAGAAAAGTAATGTGCGCAGTCGCAGGAGGGAGACGCACATTTTGATGTATAACACACCTGGGTGCACATTACGGTTCGGGCTGAATTAACTGCCGAAGGAATGGCATAAATTTTGCCAAAATATCACGATTAATTCAAAATGGCCGACTTCCTGTTCGGTTTCGGCCATGGCTCCAAGAGACTTTTCTTGAAGTTGTCCCATGATACAGGTGTGTACCGATTTTCGTGCATGTACGTCAAACCGTATCGTGGGGCTTGAGGCACAAAGTTTTCCGGGGGGCGCTGTTGAGCCATTTTGCCACGCCCATTAACTTAAACCATTAAATATACAATTTTTCGCCAGGCCTGGCTTGCATGCAAAATTTGGTGACTTTTTGGGCACGTTTAGGGGGGCAAAAAGGCCTTCCTTTTGTCAGAAGAATACTACTAATAAAAATAAAAATTCCTGCAAATACAATAGGGCCTTCGCACTGAAGGTGCTCGGGCCCTAATAATAATAAAAATTCCTGCAAATACAATAGGGCCTTCGCATTGAAGGTGCTCGGGCCCTAATAATAAAAATTAAAGCTGCAAGCAGCGATGAACGGGCCCTCGCACTCACGGCCACCGCCCCCCATAAGCATATCATAAATTACACCACCCACGACTCTATGTTAAACCATTCAAAAGTTATAGCAGAAAAAAGGGACAACCAATCAGAAGAAGGGGCGGGGCTAATTAAGGCTAAAGAAGCTCAGGGACTCATTTCAGAGTCCCATGACACCACCCACGACTCTTTATGTCAAACCATTCAAAGTTTATAGCAGGAAATATCGACAACCAATCAGAAGAAGGGGTGGAGCTAATTTTCACCAATTATGGTAAAGGACTCAATATCGAGTCCCATGACACCACCCACAACTATATGTCAAACCATTCAAAGGTTATGGCAGAGAATAGTATTCTAGGGGGAGCTGTTGAGCCGTTAAGCCACGCCCATTAATGCAAACCATGAAATATCAAATGTATCGCCAGGCCTGGCTTGCATGCAAAATTTGGTGACTATCAAATATGGACCAATCAGGTGAAGGGGGGGCACGCCTTTTGGCATCTAGCGTCGCCACGGTAACACTTTTGAAAGAGAAAAGTAATGTGCGTAGTCGCAGGATGGAGACGCACATTTTGATGTATTACACACCTGGGTGCAAGTTACGGTTCGGGCCGAATTAACTGCCAAAGGAATGGCATAAATTTCGCCAAAATGACATGATTAATTCAAAATGGCCGACATCCTGTTCGGTTTCGGCCATGGCTCCAAGAGACTTTTCTTTAAGTTGTGCCATGATACAGGTGTGTAGCGATTTTCGTGCATGTACGTCAAACCGTATTGTGGGGCTTGAGGCACAAAGTTTTCCGGGGGATGCTGTTGAGCCATTTTGCCACGCCCATTAATGCAAACCATGAAATATCAAATTTATCACCAGGCCTGGCTTGCATGCAAAATTTGGTGCCTTTTGGGGAACTATCAAATATGGACCAATCAGATGAAGGGGGGGTGCGCTTGTTGGCGTCTAGCGTCGCCATGGTAACACTTTTGAAAGAGAAAAGTAATGCGCGTAGTCGCAGGATGGAGACGCACATTTTGATGTATAACACACTTGGGGACCCGTTACGGTTCGAGCTGAATTAACTGCCGAAGGAATGGCATAAATTTCGCCAAAATGACACGATTATTTCAAAATGGCCGACATCCTGTTCGGTTTCGGGCATGACCCCAAGAGACTTTTGTTTAAGTTGCGCCATAATACAGGTGTGTACCGATTTTCGTGCATGTACGTCTAACCGTATTGTGGGGCTTGAGGCACAAAGTTTTCAAGGGGGCGCTGTTGAGCCATTTTGCCACGCCCATTAATGCATACCATTAAATATTACATTTTTCGCCAGGCCTGGCATGGGTGCAAAATTTGGTGACTTTTTGAGCACGTTTAGGGGGGCAAAAAGGCCTTCCTTTTGTCAGAAGAATACTACTAATAATAAAAATGAAAGCTGCAAGCAGCGATGAACGGGCCCTCGCACTCACAGCCACCGCCCCCCATAAGCATATCCGAAACGACACCACCCACGACTTTCTATGTCAAACCATTCAAAAGTTATAGCAGAAAAAAGGGACAACCAATCAGAAGAAGGGGCGGGGCTAATTTTCACCAATTATGGTCAACAACTCAATACCGAGTGCCATGACACCACCCACGACTCTTTATGTCAAACCATTCAAAAGTTTTGGCAGAGAAAAGTATTATAGGGGGCGCTGTTGAGCCGTTAGGCCACGCCCATTAATGCAAACCATGAAATATCAAATTTATCGCCAAGCCTGGCTTGCATGCAAAATTTGGTGACTATCAAATATGGACCAATCAGATGAAGGGTGGGCACGCTTTTTGGCATCTAACGTCGCCACGGTAACGCTTTTAAAAGAGAAAAGTAATGCGTGGTGTCGGAGGATGGAGACGCACATTTTGATGTATAACACACTTGGGGGCACGTTACGGTTCGGGCTGAATTAACTGCCGAAGGAATGGCATAAATTTTGCCAAAATGACACGATTAATTCAAAATGGCCGACATCCTGTTCGGTTTCGGGCATGACGCCAAGAGACTTTTCTTTAAGTTGCCCCATGATACAGGTGTGTACCGATTTTCGTGCATGTACGTCAAACCGTATTGTGGGGCTTGAGGCACAAAGTTTTCAAGGGGGCGCTGTTGAGCATTTTACCACGCCCATGAATGCAAACCATTAAATATAAAATTTTTCGCCAGGCCTGACTTGGGTGCAAAATTTGGTGACTTTTTGGGCACGTTTAGGGGGGCAAAAAGGCCCTCCTTTTGTCAGAAGAAAAATTAAAATAGAAATTCCTGCAAATACAATAGGGCCTTCGCACTGCAAGTGCTCGCGCCCTAATACTATCGCCCAATCTCTATTCTCCCTGCATTGTCAAAGTTTTTGGAAAAGGTCGTGACAGAACAACTGGTTGACTACTTAGAATCAAATCAACTTTTACATCCAGAGCAGTTTGGCTTTAGACTTAAACACTCAACAGAAACAGCAACTTGCTTTTTTGTTGAAAATCTGAAGTGTTCTATAGACAGGGGCTATGTCGTGGGGGCAGTGTTTCTTGACCTGAAGAAGGCGTTTGACACTGTCAGCCACGACATCCTTCTATATAAGTTGTCTAAATTTAATTTCTCCAAACAAGCTTCTAACTGGTTTGCTTCATATTTACAATCAAGAGAGCAATGTGTGAAAATCAACTTGGAAAAATCTGCCCTTCAACCAAATAACATGGGCATTCCACAGGGTTCAATCCTCGGGCCGTTGCTCTTCAGTCTTTACATTAATGACTAGCCTGAAAGCTGTGTGGGGGCTGGTTGTCAGCTTTACGCGGACGACACAGTCATATATGCATCCGCTAAGACACCAACTGAGGCATTTGAGATACTATCCTCATATATGAACAGGGTCTGTCACTCGCTTCACCAAAACAGGCTTACTCTGAATATGAAAAAGACAGTTTCTATGTGTTTTTCTATTAAAAAAACATCACAATCAGAAAATCTCAGAGTAACAATGCAGGGAAAAGAAATTGAGAAGGTAAATGAATTTAAATTATTGGGTGTGGTACTGGATTCAAAACTTACATTTAGTAAACATGTAAAAAAATATCAAAAACAATAATAAGTAATCTAAACTGTTTTAAATTGATCAGACATCAGATCTCATATAAAGCAGCACAGCTTTATATGCATGGAATGATTTTCTCCCATATGTCATATTGTGTTACAGTGTGGAGCCAAACTTGTGTAACTGTGATTAAGCCTATCTCATCTCTATATAATCAAGCCTTAAAAATAATGGATAAAAAACCGATGAGATGGCATCACTGTCACATATTGAAACAGTACAACATGCTTAGTTTTGATAATTTCTTAAAGTTTTCTACACTCAAACTGGTTTTTAAGTGTCTACAGAACCTAGCACCAGATGTTTTATGTAAGTTAGTTAGCAGGCAGAATAGTGGTAGGATCACCAGGCGAACAACAACTGGTAACTGTAAGGTTGAACGCCGTAAGACCTCCTTTGGGCAGTCAGCGTTCTCTATAAAGGGCTCTCAAATGTGGAACACACTGCCAACTGAGATAAAAGCAACTCAAGATTTTAAGGTTTTTATTAAAAATGTCAAAGACTGGTTGAAGCAAAATCAGAAATGTACGGATTTTTAATCACCTGTAACCGCTAATAGGGTGCTGTCTTGCAAGCTTAGAATTGTAAATAGGATATAGCTTTGCATGTTGAAAATTGAATGTATTTTTGTATTCTTTTTCTCCTTTCTTTCATTTTCTTTTACTAAACGCCTAACTAGGGACAGGAGATGGAAACTAGCAATAGCTATAATCTCTGTATGCAGAACATCAGTCACATTGGCTTGTTTGTAATGAGTGAATGTGATCACATGTAAACCTGCATTGTCCCTATTAAATTAAATTAAATAAATTAAATTAAATTAAATAATAAACATCGCAGATACAGTAGGGTCCTCGCACTTTCAGTGCTCGGGCCCTAAATACATGTGTGTTGAAGTTAGTCAACTGAAATAAAGCTGCTGTCTAGACGATGATTTTCCTTCATCAGCAACAAAACATCCAACAAGAACATCAGAAACTTTGTGTTGAAACTATGTCGTCACTCAATCAACTTTTTCAGAGAAAATGTTTGAAAAAACTCCTAAACAGACAAATATGTACTGGTTGATGAATAAATGTCTCCTTAAAAACATGGTAATGATGATATTGTTCATGTATTCATCGATTATGGAAGAAAACATTTTTACAAAGTGAAATTTTCACGTAAACATTCAGCTCCAATAAACTTTTACGTTCATTTATATTTACAGAGAAAGACTGAAATTTGAATTCAAATTCTATCAAAACTGTTTCTGTCATTAAAAACTACACTAAACCCCGGAGCATCAATTAATTTCCATATTTTCACGAGTATTTGGTTCAGCACAAGCTCAGACTTTTCTGATCATCAAGTCAATAATGCTGAAGACAAATATACGCAGACTATTGATCACATGTGTGACATCAATATGAACATCAGCCTTCATAAATTCCATCAGCTTTCTGATTCTCATCTGTATGGAGCATTTATAATGATGAAGATGATTCTGAATTGTAATTTATCTTTTATTCTTTATTCAGATTGAAGACCTGCAGGTTGTCATGGATCAGCTGTTCTTCTCTGGCCTCAGCTCTGAAGTCCAACCCCTCCCATCTGAAACATCTGGACCTGAGTCTGAACAAGATCCTGCAGGATTCAGGAGTGGAACATCTGTGTGGATTTCTGGAGAGTCCAGACTGCAGACTGGAGACTCTGAGGTCAGACATGTTTTAGTTGTGTGTTCAGATGAATCTGATGTGAAAGTTGTGTTGACACTAACCTGCAGACATCAGGCTGATCTTCTACTGATCCACACTGACCATCTGACTGCTCTGAGTTCTTCTTCTCTGCTTTAGTTTCATCTTAAACTTCCTCTTCTGATTCATTACATAAAACTAAACATGTGAATGTGTCAGACAGGAACAAATGAAGAACCAGAGATGTGTCTGAACCTGGAATAAAACATCTTCACAAACATGAATTAACTTTATAGCTAATACGTTGAAAAATGTCATCCAGATTTTAATAAACTTAGAGAGTCTGACAGACAATAGTGGACAGACTGAATGTGTAGTCGTCCAATATATGAGTTATAGAGCTCATTTAATAAATAACTTATTTCTGTGAATGAAATCAGTCAAACCAACGTTGGCTTCCTTTGACTAACATTAAATTTCATTTGAACAAATACAAGTTTACCAAATATGAAACTCTAAACATTGAAAAACATATTTTTCTGTGTTTTTAATATTATTCCCCAATATTTCTGTTAAGATCATTTCATCCTGGTGAAATCAAGACATAAGTTGCAACAAATAATGTCTTTTTATGGTTTTCAGTGTGTAAAACTGTAGCAGGGCGAGTGCTACGGGGGCCCGACCGACAGGATAGAGGAGGACACAGAGTTTAGTGCAGAACCCTTTTATTTACCACACACACCGCCACACGTGCACAAGCACAGCACCAGACAGCTCAGCAGCTCCAGCTTCAGTCTCCCGCGAACCCTTGCTGCTGTCCAGCCCCGCCTTATCCACGCTGGCAGGGTGGAGAGGTTGACGGGCCACACCTGTGGTAATTAGCATGCCTCCTCCATAGCTATGCCATAGCAATGGAGGAGGACTGCCTCTGGCTTCGCCAGAGGCACTAATGTTATCCTGTACATTTATTTTTTTTTTCCTATCAGTGCCACGTGGCACTCCTCCTCCATTGAGCTTCGCAATGGAGGAGGAGTGCCTCGTGCCGCGCACAAGGCACTCTTAATATTGCTCAGGCTTATTAGTGCCACGGCTGCGCCAAGAGGCACGCCTCCTCCATTTGTATATTTTTTCTGACATTTGCATAATATATATATATTTTTTTTTTTTTGTGTACATAAGGAGACATGCCCTGTTCATTTTTATTCTACTTCATTCTTTTATTCTACTTCATTCTTGTTCTATTTGAGATTTTCAACGTCTTGCTGCTCAGTTGTCCTGCAATTGCCCCTCTGGGATGAATAAAGTTTTCTGAATCTGAATCTGAATAGCTATGCAATAGCAATGGAGGAGTCGTGCCTCTTGGCGCTGCCAGAGGCACTATTGTTATTGTGCGGATTTATTATTCATTTTCGGGACAAACTTCGGCGCGTAACTAGTCCCGCAGCTTTGAGAAAACGTGAAAAGTAAAAACGTAGAAACGTGCGCCTTAAGCGGGAATTGTGTGCTATGACTTTTATTAGCGATTGGCGTGCACGTTTTTGCGCAACGTGCAAAAATGTGCGCGCTTAGCGCCATCCGGAATGCATTGGGAGAACTTTGGGGCCTCACCACTTGCACACCGTTACTCAAAAAATTCTGAACCGATATAGAAAGTTGTAGGCCCTGAATTTCACTACAGTCCTGTGGATTTTCAGAGCGATGACACAAATAGTTTTTGCACAAAGTGCAAAAACATTTCCAAATTACCATACTAATGGGGAGATTTTCCCATGTATTTGCATCGCCCCATTCAAAGCGGATAAGAAAATGTCGAGAGAAACCTATCACCTAAGTCACCTATCTTTCTCATACTTGCACGTAGAAATGTCATTCAAACTTCAAAACAGAGGAAAACTTCTCTTCTCTCTCCAAACCTGAAACTGTTTTTTCCTAAAATGTACACTTTTCAAGATATGAGCTCTCAAGCGAGGACTGGAAATCACTTTTTTGGCAAATCTAGAGTGGAACTCTAATTTTTTAGAGTGGCAGAGACACTAAAATATTTACCTTAATTTTTATTTGTAACTCGAGCTCACGGCCGAAGCGTGAAAGCTAGAGAGATAATTTTTGGTCAGAATGTAGACATATATGTTGGGATTCATAAAATGTGACTTTGACATGTAGGGTATGCACAAAATTTAAACGGGGAGGGCTAAAGCTGCGCCAATTCCTCCCTCAGTCCCCATTCACTGCAATATAATCAAAAGTTTTCTTCCAAAAAATCTCACTTTGTTTTCACACTGCTGTTACTAACACATTTTAAGGGATATCTGAATAAAATTAAGATTGTCAGAATGTGCCGGGTTCTGTGTCTCTCACGATGCCTTTGTTTTTCTGCTAGGAGCTACGGTTTTCTCACAAATCAGAGTTATTTGAGAACTTGTCACAAGGCAAAATCTGGGGTTTTCTCACAGCGAACCCGGAACCTTACTCAGGTTCGAGGTTCTTGTTGCCCCTAGCAACCAGAGCTCAGCTGTTGAGTGATTAGACTGAGCCAGACTGGTCACATGACCCAGTCAGTACAGACTTCATATACTTTAACCTGGAAAATGGAGAAATCTGAACCCTGAACTTTTGAGCTTAGATGATCAGCACTCCTGCTGGGAACCGGTTCATATGATATATATATATATATATGTATATTATACATACAAATTAGCCCCGCCCCTTATTCTGATTGGCCCATATGTGAGTCCTTCACCTTTTTTGCTTGCAAAATGTACTCAAATGTGCAGCAGCCTGCCGTGGCACTCTCAAAATTTCTGCGAGGAAATTGTCAAGTTTATCCTTTATTCTTTATTCAGGTTGGAGTGGTGCAGGTTGTCTGGGATCAGCTGTTCTTCTCTGGTCTCAGCTCTGAAGTCCAACCCCTCCCATCTGGAACATCTGGACCTGAGTACCAACAACCTGAAGGCTGCAGATGTGGAGCAGCTTTCTTATCTGGTGTACAGTCCAGACTACCAGCTGCAGGATCTCAGGTCAGTGGAGGTTGGACTCGGTTCTGCTGCTTCCAACAGTTTTCTACTAAAACCAGTTGGTATCCAAACAAAGACCAGTGTTTCCAGTGAAGCTGCAGCTTCTCAGCAGCTGCTTTCCTCATGGAGCTGTGAGAAGAGGATGATGACATGCTGCAGGATTGGATAGAAACACAGAGACAGCAGTCAGCCAATCAGAGGGTCCAGATGTTTGTTGTAGACCAGTGTTGTGCTGGTGTTCACATGTCCAAAAATAAAGGAGTATTCCAGCTGACGGCTTTCCAGGATGTTCAGACACACAGCTGCTCCACTGCAATTCTGAACTTTGAATCCTGGATTTGCTGATGGAGGGATTTCTGAAAACATTCCTTTATCTGCTCTCTTCTTTCTTCTTCCCTCTACAGCTGATGGAGGGATCTCTGCAAACACTCCTTTATCTGCTCTCTTCTTTCTTCTTCCTCCACAGCTGATGGAGGGATCTCTGCTAACACTCCTTTATCTGCTCTCTTCATTCTTCTTCCCTCTACAGCTGATGGAGGGATCTCTGCAAACACTGCTTTATCTCTCTCTTCTTCCTCCTTCCTCTACAGCTGATGGAGGGATCTCTGCAAACACTCCGATATCTGCTCTCTTCTTTCTTCTCCCTCTACAGATGATGGAGGGATCTCTGCAAACACTCCTTTTTCTCTCTCTTCTTTCTTATTCCTCTACAGCTGATGGAGGGATCTCTGCAAACACTCCTTTATCTACTATCTTCTTTCTTCTTCCTCTACAGTGATGGAAGGATTTCTGCAAACACTCCTTTATCTGCTCTCTTCTTTCTTCTTCCTCTACAGCTGATGGCGGGATCTCTGCCAACACTCCTTTATCTGCTGTATTCTTTCTTCTTCCTCTACAGCTGATGGAGGGATCTCTGCAAACACTCCTTTATCTGCTCTCTTATTTCTTCTTCCCTCTACAGCTGATTGAGGGATCTTTAACACTCCTTTATCTGCTGTATTCTTTCTTCTTCCTCTACAGCTGATGGAGGGATCTCTGCAAACACTCCTTTATCTGCTCTCTTCTTTCTTCTTCCTCTACAGCTGATGGAGGGATCTCTGCAAACACTCCTTTATCTGCTCTCTTCTTTCTTCTTCCTCTACAGCTGATGGAGGGATCTCTGCAAACACTCCTGTATCTGATCTCTTCTCTCTTCTTCCCTCTACAGCTGATGGAGGGATCTCTGCAAACACTCCTTTATCTGCTCTCTTCTTTCTTCTTCGTGTACAGGTGGTGGTGAGAGTTTCCAGGACGGATGAGTCGTGTCCTGATCGTCCTCAGAGTTGAAGCAGCACCAGTTTGTGTGGACAGACTCTGACTGGACCGTGAAGATGATGATGATGATGATGATGATGATGATGATGATGATGATGATGATGATGATGATGATGATGATGATGATGATGGTGGTGATGATCATGAAGATGTTCATAGTTTCTGAATTCCAGAGTTTTACAAACTCCTCATATATTCATTTATTTCATTTTAAGTCATTTTAAGTTCTCGACCGGAAAAGGGTGGCATGCCTTCTCCGGGTGGGTGGAGAAGTCCTGCCTCAGGTGAATATTGTAAATGTTTTCTGGATATTACGATGATTGTTAACACTTCAAAGAAAGTCAAAATTCTTGGCTATTAGTAAAACTTGGTTATTTTCTCTTGTTCAGTTTACTGTGGTTAATAAGTGTTTGTCTGTGATTAGTGTCAGTACCAGGAGCAGCACCGACCACAAGACACTTTTTACTCTCTTGTTCACCATCAGCACAAATCTGACTTTTATTTCATAAAAGAGATCATTTCACACTCTCTTTCTTTTATTTATTGTAATACTGACATAGATTACACTCTCAGTTTACCACAAACTGCACAAAACACTTGAATATGCGTTTCACTTTGTTGTATTTTTTATCCTGATTCTCCATTTGCAATTTTATATTTCTATTTTTAACTTGACCCTTCTCTTATCAATACCTTTGTCTCTTTATTGCGTGAGTGCTGCTGATTTCCTCCAGGATCAAGAAAGTACCCGCCTGTCTTGGGTTCGAGTTACGGACCAAATCCATTTCATTTGGGTTGGAGTTTCTGAGTTTAGAAATCCTGTAAATGCTAATATTTAATGTGTGAGCATAGCTAAACAATGTATGTTTGCAACCTGTAACAGTAAAGAGAAAGTGATGTTTTAAGTGATCTGAAACATTTATAAAGTCTGAAAGAAAGTAATTTGAGTACTGTCTAAGTGTTTGTTGAAAGATGTGTGTTTAAAGTGTGTTTAGAAAAAGTAATCTGTAATGGAGTGTTGAATGTTTTAAAGAACGGGGAGAAAAAAAGAGTAAATATTATTAGTATTCTGTCTCCATCTAGTGGACCAGAAAATAAATTGGATGAATATTAATCTCTAGTGGAGACATGCATTACTGCATTCATATTTGTCTCATTTCCCTCTAGTGGAGATTTGAAATCATTGCATTTAAATGTTGAATCTCTGGAAGTTGTTCCATAGAATATACAAAGGTTTTTTTATTAATCCTAAAGTGGGGAAATGTACTTGGTTCGGCTGCACAGTAACAAACTCAAACTCAAACTTTATTTATTTATATAGCACCAAATCAGACAATATAAATGCAACACATGGTGCTTTACATGCAGAATAAAATAACAATCAAAAACACAATTTAAAGCATCCCATACGACCCCACCCCCCACCCCCCACGTGTACACACACTCACTCACACTCATACACATGTGCACACACTCACACGCCCACACACACACACACACACACACACACACACACACACACACACACACACACACACACACACACACACACACACAGTAAGTGGACTGGTGACATGGCTTAGCACTAACGATCCAGGTGAGGAAAACACTACCTATGGGTGGCCGTCCACACCGAGAGGCTCCACCGACCACGACCACAAGGAGCATCACCACAGAGACCCCCCCAACCCTGACAGACCAGGGCAGACCCCACACAGAAGGTGGAGCCCCCCCTCCCCCCAACCCGGACAGACCAGGACAGACCCCACACAGAAGTTGGAGCCCCACCCCCAGCTACCCAGGCCTGAGGGACCCCCATGACGACACCCCCATGGGCGGAGCAGGCACACTTCCCAGTGTGGACGACCCCCCTGAGGAAACACTGGAGCTAAATACTAAAAGATTAAAAGAAAGTAAAAAATGCCTAAAAGTGTAACATTTTAGAGAAATCTATACAAAACTTAAGATGAATGATAAATAACATAAAATAAAAAGTCACTAAAATGGATTAAAGTTTTAAAGATAATAAAAAAGCTAAAGAAGTAAACACAATAAATAGCTGAAAAGACTAGCTAAGTGAGATAAGATATAATAACAATATACACCAAAGTGAATTGAAGAATATATGAAATATACAAACAAGTATAAAGGAATAACATACCTATTTAATAGAAAACAAAATAAATCAAAGTTGTGAGCAGCGTTGATTGGGCCCTCACACTCATTTGAAGTCGACTCAACTTAAAAAGATAAGACACTATCCGACTTTATGAATAAAATAAAGAAACTTTGCTGCCAATATGTAGCTGCTACTGATAGAAAAAGTAAAAATAAATTGATTTAGGTTTTGGTCCTTAAAAACAAAGGAACTAGAATGCGAAATTAAGCGTTAGAGGACGCCTTCTGGACCTCTGCAGATGAACATATCCTTAATAGAATAAGGAAAACTAAGATAGAATTAAAGAAAATAATTGACGCAAAAACGCAGTTTGTAGTACAAAGGCTTCACGTGGAAAACTTTGCACACGCTAACAGATCAGGGAAATATTTAGCCAATTAATTAAAGCAGCACTATGTAACTTTTCCACCTTAATATCATATTTCCAGAGTCATTGTGATGGAACATAAACTTCCAACAGGTTTAATGAACCTCTGTCCTGGTCTGAGGGGTCTGTATCGCCTTCACTGGCACTATGTAACTTTGAGGAGCATGGTAGGAACCCTGCCACACTAAAAAACTACAAATCTTTACGACTTTGACTGCTTTACGGCATACGTCACTTCCCCCTCCTTCCCGATTCGTAGTCGAGACGAAAATGGGCGGGGCGTGGAGCGCAGCTCCGCAGAAGCTGGTAACCCGTTGCTGCGTTATGGTTATTCTGTAACCATGGTAACCCGTTGCTGTGTTGTAGCTGCAGCAGCTCCACACATAGACGTGGGGAAAAGATTGCTAATGGTTTAACTTTTCACCGCTTTCCTGCTCGGAGGCAGAACCACGGAAGCCGAGTATCTGAGATAACAGAGTAAAAGAGTAAATGAGTCGTCGGCTCACTTGGATCAAGGCTGTAACGACCAAACATAACCTTCCACCCTGTATCACAAACAAACACAGACCGGGGTCGGATCAAAACTAGGGTTTTTTTAACCACAAACACACAGACCGGGGTCAGATCGTGTTTTATTCCCCACTTGGCCAGCTAAACGCAGTTGCTGGCCAGCTCTCTGCGGTGCGATAAACCCCAATCTTCAGATAAAACTAGTTTGAGGAAAAGATATTAACTCTGTAGCTGCAGAGGAAAAAAAATCTCACGAGGAAAACAAAAGTATTGCTCACGCCTCGGAGCTTCTTCAGCATAATATAGCAGTCAAAAAAAAGAAAAGAGAAGTAAGAGTGATACAAAACATGTACTGTATGTTGTATTATACAAATGTATTGTAACACATGGCGAGTCAAACATTTACCAAAGCAGCTGCCAAACACTCCTAAACAAGCCTAAGACGTGGGTTGTGCAGAACTGTGGCAGTAAATCCTCATCGGAGCTCCATTCTTTAGTAGGGATTTGATATGGATCCCAACCGTTAATAATCATTTTCTCCATATACCGCTCCCTGGCTCCCTCGTTTAAGGTATCCCGGTAAATTCCCGTTCCTTTCCAGCAGTTTAACATCTTTTTTTTGCGTTCCATCTGTTCACTTGTTGAAACAGAAAAGTAGTTTTGAAAGTCCGTCCCGTCTTCATTCGCTATCAAAACAGATGCACGCGACGGACACAGGAGTTGGCGCATTGGTGCTCATGGGAAACGTAGTGTTCTTTCTGGTAAAGCACTACTGCTTTTGTCCAAAGGAGTCCCAAACTCAACAAAAGCCGAAAGTTACATTGTGCTGCTTTAAAAGTAAAGGAAAAACAACCATAACATCTATTAAGGACCAATCAGGGAAGACTATGCATGATCCCTGTTTAATAAATTCAGTTTTTAGAGACTTTTACTGTAAACTATATTCATCACAAATCGACCATACATCGATCAGTTTCTTGGAAAAATGAATTTGCCAAAGTTACATCAAGAGTGGGCTACGAACTTAGATTTGCCGCTCTCAATGGGAGATCATGAAGCTCTCCAACATATGCCTAATAATAAAGCTACGGGCCCAGACGGCTTCCCAGCCGAATTCTATAAGGAATTCTGGAGCATATTAGCACCAACATTTTATAAAATGATCCTAAATGTTAAAGAGAATAAAAGCTTACCCTTATATATGAATTCTGCTTATGTCAAAGGGGGTGGTTCTGTAAAGTTATGGTAATAAAATAACCAAAGACCCCAAGGAAATACTCTTCAGTCCTTCGAGGGTGAGCAGTACTTAGTAACCCACAAATACAAAGGGTACAGCAACAAACATTTATTGTGCAAAGACTGTAAACATAAAATCAAGGGTGGGGAAAATGTCTCTTAAAATGGCCAATCCTTAAAGGCAGGGGTTAAAAATGAACAGTCACAAGGTCAATCGGTTCAGGGGCTCACTGGCATGTTCCAAGACTGTCCTCTAGCGCCCCCTCTGGAATCCATGGCAGTCAGGGCCACGCCAACAGGGATCCCTCTGCTACACACCTCCAGGCGTCACTCTTTGACCCTGGAGCAAAGAAGAATAGCCAGCAATCTGCCCTACAACCACAGGATATTTCATTTGGCTATCACAAAGTGGTTCGGCTTGCAACAGCCAGTGTATTGGTTGGAGAAACTCACAGCTTTTAGGCAGAAGTTCCTACTTCTGCCACTAGCATCCAAAGGCCTCCACACTGCTGCATCCGCTGTTCGGTCCGTCCGGGTCCGCCGGAGGCTCCCCAGCAACCTGGGCCCCTGTGGGCCTCTGTCCGTCAGTCCATGCTCCCAGCTTGACTGTCTCTCTCTGAATATCTAGGTGGGAATGAAAACCCTCCCCTGGTTCACCATTGGTCTAGGGGGGCCAGCCTGCAGTAGTCCATTGGCCGGTGCAGCTGTCAGTCAAGGTCCAGCTCACTGACCTCCTGTTATGCATACCTGCCAACATTGGGCTGTGAAAAAGAGGGAGATTTTCTGGGGTAGCGGTTGGAATGCTCCACTCACAACATCCCCGCCCTGATATAAACAAGGCGACTTTTAATGAGCTTTAAATCCATAGCTACAATGAAATGTGCTAAAATGTACCTCCCAAAATGATTCTACAGCCTTCTTGGAGCCAAATAAGATTAGTATTAATAACAATAAAATACAATATTTGTAGAATTTTCCAGGTTCCCTTTGTCACCCAAGGACCTGTTGTAATTGTATGTGTCAGACTTTGCAGCTTCAATCACTTTCTTGGAGGAACATACTTGTGGCCAAGGCTGGTATGGTTTATCCTGCAAGAAAGGAGTGCGCAAAGAGTAGAATTATCCATACTCATTCTGTTTTCTGTGAGGATCTTTTTCACCATGCTGAATGAGCTCTCTGAGCTTGCATTGCTGTGAGGGATGCAGAGCTTTGCCTTCATCAGTGATGTCAGATTTGTAAACCTCTCCTCTTTCCCTAGAAGGCCCCAGAACCTTCAACTCTCTCTTCCTTGTTTGCTATGACTTGATACTCCACCAACTCTTCCCTCACCTTTTTTTCAAAGCATTTTCTCAAACAAAACAAATTTTCAAATAACAAAATAACATATTGTAACCATTTTCCAAACAATAAAATAACTGAAAAAATCTGAAAAATGGTTCAAATATGTTATTTTGTAACTTGACATTTTTAAAATATGTTTATGTAATGCTTTGCTGATGAGAGAATATATTTCTCTATTTTTCTTGTTTTTGTGAGGGGAGATATATTGTTTTTCGGCACTACCTTGTGCTCTATAGCTGATATAACATGAATTACTCCTATGTGGGATCAATAAAGTTCTTATTTTTTCCATCTGAGAAAATTAAACATATTATATTTGGTGCCTAACTGTTTCCCAAGTATATTAGTGCGTGTATGAATGAATAAATGAGACGTAAAATGTAAATTTCTTTGTAGAAAGGCGCTTTATGAAAATAAGTCCATTCAGCGCAGTCTTGCCACATCCAATATGGCGGCGACGTTGACGTATCGCAGCAGCTCCATGGGGCGGAGCTTGGATGTAGGCAGTGCTTTTGGGTTGGGTTGCCAGGTTTGTCAGGAACCCGTTAATATAATACATCCATGCAGGAACCCCGACACGTGAAACACCTTTGACTCATTTCACTTTCAAATCGGGAGATAAGCGGGAGAAATTACAAATCGGGAGCAGGGCGGGAGAAATGGTTGAAAATCGGGAGACTCCCGCTTAAATCGGGAGTGTTGGCAGGTATGCTGTTATGTTCCGGGTCAAATTGACCCGTTTTAAAATTTGAAGATCTGGGAAAAATAGTTAAAAGTATTTTTTCAGTATGAAACTTCTTCTGCTTGCCTTAATTAGTGTAATCAACATATAATATGAAAATAGTTCATCTCACATATTTGCAACGCCCCCTTGCATGTTTATATAACATAGATACTGTTCGGGTCAGTTTGACCCGGCAGTCAATCTGGAGGTAAAAGGGTGTCAGAAATGTCAGACTACCGTAGATGAGCATTTAGTAGCCCGGGCGTTTAATATGCTAAATCCACTTGGACCCCAGGCGTTTATAAGAACCAGGCGGGTATTTGCACCAGGCTACAATTTATTTTTGCAATGAGCAGCACCAGACCATTACTTACAAAGAACATATGAGATCACCATAGTACCACTGGAACTAAAATTGTACACACTGTACACAACACAACACCTCACGACGAGCTCCCGATCACGAATCGTGAGCTCGCAAGAAAATCAAGCGTGTTTGAAATCCTGGTCGCTCCTCGTGAAGGAATCACAGTTGAAGCAGCTGCGACCCGATTTGACTCATCCTTTCACAGAGAGCATGCACAATCTCTGATGTTACGTCAAAAACTATTATTTGTAGTTTAAGTTTTGCAAATTCACATTACAAATCATGTTTTAATAATAGCAAAAAAAAAGAGCGCATTTCCAAGTATGGTGCGGGTCGCCGCGTCCCCTACGCCGTAGGCTCTGCGTTGTTGTAACGCGGAACCATAAATCAGCCTTACGGCATACCCTGCACCGTAGGCTCTGCGTTGGTGTAACGCAGAACCATAAATCAGCCTTACGGCGTACCCTGCACCGTAGGCTCTGCGTTCTGCAGCCTTCAGTGTGTGCGCTGTCTGCTGAACTCTTTTTTCTCTTCTCATTTTGCTGGACGCCGGGTTCCTCCACCGAGACACAACTTTTGCGGTACGCGTTCTTTGTTGTGTCTAAAAATGATTCGCAGTGCACACACCCAATCAGAAACGGTACCGATATTTTGGGATTTTAATATATAAAAAAATAAAATTAAAAATAATAAAGAATCCCCTCGACGCTTCACTCCGCTTACATGCTCTGATATACAAAGACAGTTTGTCTGTGTAACGGCGACACACGGAGCTGATCAGAGCAGTATGAACGATACTGTACACAATACAATGCAAATACAGTGTTATTACCAGGTTATTACCGGTAGTCGCCCGGTCGTTTAATTGAACCGGCGTTTATTATGCCGAATGGGCTCGGACCCCCGGGGGCTATTAGAGCACAGGCGCGTACTTGCGCGCGGGCGACTATTTGGTCATCTATGGTATTTCTTTCTTTGCAACTGTGAGACATGTTTCGCCCCAATCTCTCTCTCACTATCTCTCACTCTCTCTCTCACACACACACACACACACACACACACACACACACACACACACACACACACACACAGAGAGAGAGACACACAGACACGCAAGTGCAGGTGCTGGATGTTCTCACTGGAAAACTCCACCCACAATAACTGGACACTCAACAGGGGAGGGGCAAAACATATAAAAGATTCTCTGCATGGGAATCCTACCAACATTACACTCTGTCAGGTAGACATTTACAAAATGAGCAGCAGAAGCAAAAGATTGACAGTCCAGGAGGCTCTGGAAGTCATCATTGATCATGACAGTGAAATAGAGGAGGATGTGTCTGAAGATGAAGACTGTCTCGAGCTGAATTCTGATTCTAATGATTCTGATTTTGAACCAGATGAAGGAATTGCTGTTCCTATTCCTCCAAGCATGACATTCATGTCAAAAAATGGTGAAATACAGTGGTCGTCATCCCCAAATGTGCGTCAGGCAAAACTGTCTGCAGAAAACATAATAAAGACAGTGCCAGGGCCCACTAGGATGGCAGTGACTCGTGTGACTGACATCAAGTCAGCTTTTGAGCTGGTCATGCCAGATTCAATAAAGAAAATAATTCTGGAAATGACCAATCTAGAAGGGAGGCGTGTGTTGGTGGAGAAGTGGAAGGAGCTGGACAAAACACATTTCGATGCGTATTTGGGGGTCCTCATCCTGGCTGGGGTCTATAAGTCGAAGGATGAATCGACAGCCAGTCTTTGGGATGCTGAGACAGGCAGGGCTATATTTCAAGCGACAATGTCTCTGGAGACTTTTCACATTTTCTCCAGAGTAATCCGATTTGAAAATCGAGAGACAAGGGCTGGTAGACGGGAGAGAGACAAGCTGGAAGCTATTAGGACAGTGTGGGACAAGTGGGTAATGCAACTTCCACTACTCTATAACCCAGGCCCTAATATCACAGTGGATGAAAGGCTGGTGGCATTCAGAGGTCGCTGTCCATTTAGGCAATACATGCCTTCCAAACCAGCTAAATATATGGTATCAAAATCTGGGCAGCATGTGATGCAAACACCAGCTATGCATTGAACATGCAGGTTTACACTGGAAAGCCGGTTGGAGGAGCCCCAGAGAAAAATCAGGGAACAAGGGTAGTGCTCGACATGGCACAGAGTTTCAGGGGACACAACATAACCGACAATTTTTTCACCAACTACAACTTGGGTCAGGAGTTTGTCAAGAGAAAGCTCACAATGGTCGGAACTGTCCGAAAGAACAGGACTGAACTCCCTGCTGAGCTGCTGGTAATCAAAAACAGGGCCCCTCAATCTTCCATGTTTGCCTTCACAGACACCACAGCCCTAGTGTCTTACTGCCCCAAAAAGGGAAAAAATGTTGTGCTCATGAGCACTCTGCACAAAAATGCTGAAATCAGCCAAGAGAGGACCAGAAACCAAGCATGATCCTCGATTACAATGCCACCAAAGGGGGGGGTAGACAATTTAGATAAAGTGACAGGGTCCTACAGCACCAAACGAATGACTGCGCGCTGGCCATTGGTCATCTTTTATAATATGATCGATGTAGCGGCCTACAATGCATTTGTCATTTGGACTGAGATCTTTCCTGACTGGAATGTGTCAAAGCTGTACAAGAGGCGCATCTTTCTCGAGGAGCTGGGGAAGGCGCTTGTGACACCGCACATCCAACGGAGGCAGCACCTGCCAAGGACCCCAGCTGCTGCAGCCATGGTGACGGAGATCCAGGAGAGAACTGCATCAAGTACACCAGTGCGTGAGGTAAGTGTGTGTGTGTGTGTGTGTGTGTGTGTGTGTGTGTGTGTGTGTGTGTGTGTGTGTGTGTGTGTGTGTGTGTGTGTGTGTGTGTGTGTGTGTGTGTATAAGTGTATAAGTGTACAGTATGAGAGTGCGTTGTGTGTGTCTTGGGATCAGCAAAAAAGATACCATAGTAAAGTAATCAGGGTCCTCTTGTTTATAGGTTGCTGCTGAGGGGAAGAGAAAGAGGAAGAGGTGCCAGGTCTGCAGGCCATCTGACGATGTCAAGACAAGCATGACCTGCGTGAAATGTGCAAAATTAATTTGCACAAAGCACAGTGTGATGACATGTCACTCGTGTGCTGTGTAGATGTACAGACATACAGACAGACACACATGCACACACACAGACACACCTTGTTAGGGCCCGAGCACCTTCAGTGCGAAGGCCCTATTGTATCTGTAGGAATTTTATTTCTTTTTCTTTTTCTTTTTCTTTTTCTTTTTCTTTTTCTTTTTCTTTTTCTTTTTCTTCTGACAAAAGGAGGGCCTTTTTGCCCCCTAAACGTGCCCAAAAAGTCACCAAATTTTGCATGCAAGCCAGGCCTGGCGAAAATTTTTATATTTAGTGGTTTACATTGATGGGCGTAGCAAAATGGCTCAACAGCGCCCCCCGGAAAACTTTGTGCCTCAAGCCCCACGATACGGTTTGACGTACATGCACGAAAATCGCTACACACCTGTATCAGTACACAACTTAAAGAAAGGTCTTTTGGTGACATGGCCGAAACCGAACAGGAAGTCAGTCATTTTGAATTAATCGTGTCACTTTGGCGCAATTTATGCCATTCCTTCGGCAGTTAATACGGCCCGAACCGTAACGTGCACCCAGGTGTGTTATACATCAAAATGTGTGTCTCCATCCTGCGACAACACGCATTACTTTTCTCTTTCAAAAGCATTACCGTGGCGACGCTAGACGCCAAAAGGCGCGCCCACCCTTCATCTGGTTGGTTCAGACCGAAAAAACTTTGCGCCTCAAGCCCCAGAATACGGTTTGACGTACATGTACGAAAATCGGTACACACCTGTATCATGTCGCAACTTAAAGAAAAGTCTCCTGGCGCCATGGCCGAAACCGAACAGGAAGTCGGCCATTTTAAACATTCTGAATTAATCGCGTAATTTTGGAGCAATATGAGCCATTCCTTCGAGAATTAATACGGCCCGAACCGTAACGTGCATCCAGGTGTGTTATACATCAAAATGTGTGTCTCTATCCTGCGACTACGTGCATTACTTTTCTCTTTCAAAAGTGTTACCGTGGCGACGCTAGACGCCAAAAAGCGCGCCCCCCTTCATCTGATTGGTCCATATTTGATAGTTCTCCAAAAGACACCAAATTTTGCATGCAAGGCAGGCCTGGCGAAAAATTTGATATTTCATGGTTTGTATTAATGGGCGTGTCAAAATGACTCAACAGCGCCCCCCGGAAAACTTTGTGCCTCAAGCCCCATAATACGGTTTGACGTACATGCACGGAAATCGGTACACACCTGTATCATGTTGCAACTTAAAGAAAAGTCTCTTGGCGCCATGGCCGAAACCGAACAGGAAGTCAGCCATTTTGAATTAATTGTGTAACTTTGGCGCAATTTATGCCATTCCTTCGGCAATTAGTACGGCCCGAACCGTAACGTGCCCCCAGGTGTGTTATACCTCAAAATGTCCGTCTTCATCTTGCAACTACGCCCATTACTTTTCTCTTTCAAAAGTGTTACCGTGGCGACGCTAGACGCCAAAAAGCGTGCCCCCCTTCATCTGATTGGTCCATATTTGATAGTTCTCCAAAAGTCACCAAATTTTGCATGTAAGTCAGGCCTGGCAATACATTTTATATTTCATGGTTTGCATTAATGGGCGTGGCCTAACGGCTCAACAGCGCCCCCTAGAATACTTTTCTCTGCCATAACTTTTGAAAGGTTTGACATAAAGAGTCGTGGGTGGTGTCATGGGACTCGGTATTGAGTCCTTGACCATAATTGATGAAAATTAGCCCCGCCCCTTCTTCTGATTGGTTGTCCCTTTTTTCTGCTATATCGTTTGAATAGTTTGACATAGAGAGTCGTGGGTGGTGTCGTTTCTGATATGCTTATGGGGGGCGGTGGCCGTGAGTGCGAGGGCCCGTTCATCGCTGCTTGCAGCTTTAATTAGGGCCCGAGCACTTGCAGTGCGAAGGCCCTATTGTATCTGTAGGAATTTTTCTTTTTTCTTTTTTCTTTCTTCTGACGAAAGGAGGGCCTTTTTGCCCCCCTAAACGTGCCCAAAAAGTCACCAAATTTTGCATGCAAGTCAGGCCTGGCGAAAAATGTGATATTTAATGGTTTACATTAATGGGCTTGGCAAAATGGCTCAACAGCGCCCCCCGGAAAACTTTGTGACTCAAGCCCCACAATACGGTTTGACGTACATGCACGAAAATCGCTACACACCTGTATCAGTACACAACTTAAAGAAAGGTCTCTTGGCGATATGGCCGAAACCGAACAGGAAGTCAGCCATTTTTAATTAATCGTGTCACTTTGGCTCAATTTATGCCATTCCTTCGGCAGTTAATACGGCCCGAACCGTAACGTGCACCCAAGTGTGTTATACATCAAAATGTGCGTCTCCATCCTGCGACAACACGCATTACTTTTCTCTTTCAAAAGTGTTACCGTGGCGACGCTAGACGCCAAAAGGCGCGCCCCCCCTTCATGTGATTGGTCCATATTTGATAGTTCTCCAAAAGTCACCAAATTTTTTATGCAAGCCAGACTTGGCGATAAATTTGATATTTCATGGTTTGCATTAATGGGCGTGGCCTAACGGTTCAACAGCGCCCCCTAGAAAACTATTCTCTGCCATAACTTTGGAATGGTTTGACATAGAGAGTCGTGGGTGGTGTCATCAGATTCTGTATGGAGTCCTTGACCTTCATTGGCCTGAATTAGCCCCGCCCCTTCTTCTGATTGGTTGTCCCTTTTTTCTGCTATAACTTTTGAATGTTTTGACATAGAGAGTCGTGGGTGGTGTCATGGGACTCTGTAATGAGTTCTTAAGCTTCGTTGGCCTTAATTAGCCCCGGCCCTTCTTCTGATTGGTTGTCCCTATTTTCTGCTATAACTTTTTAAGGGTTTGACATAGAGAGTCGTGGGTGCTGTCATTTCTGATATGCTTATGGGGGGCGGTGGACGTGAGTGCGAGGGCCCGTTCATCGCTGCTTGCAGCTTTAATTAGGGCCCGAGCACTTGCAGTGCGAAGGCCCTATTGTATTTGCAGGAATTATTCTTTTTCTTCTTCTTCTTATTGTTCTGACAAAAGGAAGGCCTTTTTGCCCCCCTAAACGTGCCTAAAAAGTCACCAAATTTTGCACGCAAGCCAGGCCTGGCGAAAAATTTTATATTTAATGGTTTGCATTATTGGGCGTGGCAAAATGGCTCAACAGCGCCCCCTTGAAAACTTTGTGCCTCAAGCCCCACAATACGGTTTGACGTACATGCACAAAAATCGGTACACACCTGTATCATGACCCAACTTAAAGAAAAGTCTCTTGGGGTCATGCCCGAAACCAAACAGGAAGTCGGCCATTTTGAATTAGTCGTGTCATTTTGGCGAAATTTATGCCATTCCTTCGGCAGTTAATACGGCCCGAACCGTAACGTGCACCCAGGTGTGTTATACATCAAAATGTGCGTCTCCTTCCTCCGACACCACGCATTACTTTTCTCTTTCAAAAGCGTTACCGTAGCGACGCTAGACGCCAAAAAGCGCGCCCACCGTTCATCTGATTGGTTCAGACAGAAAAAACTTTGTGCCTCAAGCCCCATAATACGGTTTGACGTACATGAACGAAAATCGGTACACACCTGTATCATGTCGCAACTTAAAGAAAAGTCTCTTGGCGCCATGGCCGAAACCGAACAGAATGTCGGCCATTTTGAACATTCTGAATTAATCGCGTAATTTTGGAGCAATATATGCCATTCCTTTGAGAATGAATACGGCCCGAACCGTATCGTGAACCCAGATGTGTTATACATCAAAATGTGTGTCTCCATCCTGCGACTACGCGCATTACTTTTCTCTTTCAAAAGTGTTACCGTGGCGACGCTAGATGCCATAAGGCGCGCCCCCCTTCATCTGATTGGTCCATATTTGATAGTTCCCCAAAAGTCACCAAATTTTGCATGCAAGGCAGGCCTGGCGATAAATTTGATATTTAATGGTTTGTATTCATGGGCGTGGCAAAATGGCTCAACAGCGCCCCCCGGAAAACTTTGTGCCTCGAGCCCCACAATACGGTTTGACGTACATGCACGAAAATCGGTACACACCTGTATCATGTCGCAACTTAAGGAAAAGTCTCTTGGCACCATGGCCGAAACCGAACAAGAAGTCAGCCATTTTGAATTAATTGTGTAATTTTGGCGCAATTTATGCCATTCCTTCGGCCGTTAATACGGCCCGAACCGTAAGGTGCACCCAGGTGTGTTATACATCAAAATGTGCGTCTCCATCTTGCGACGACACGCATTACTTTTCTCTTTCAAAAGCGTTACCGTGGCGACACTAGACGCCAAAAAGCGCGCCCCCCTTCATCTGATTGGTCCATATTTGATAGTTCTCCAAAAGTCACCAAATTTTGCATGCAAGCCAGGCCTGACGATAAATTTGATATTTCATGGTTCGCATTAATGGGCGTGGCCTAACGGCTCAACAGCTCCCCCTAGAATACATTTATCTGCCATAACTTTTGAAAGGTTTGACATAATGAGTCGTGGGTGGTGTCATCGGACTCGGTATTGAGTCCTTGACCATAATTGGTGAAAATTAGCCCCGCCCCTTCTTCTGATTGGTTGTCCCTTTTTTCTGCTATAACTTTTGAATGGTTTGACATAGGAAGTCATGGGTGGTGTCATGTCTGATATGCTTATGGGGGGGCGGTGGCCGTGAGTGCGAGGGCCCGTTCATCGCTGCTTGCAGCTTTAATTGATATTGCAATTGCTTGTTTGTTGTATTGCGATTTTGTTCATTTCTGGTTCACAAACAGTGCATGAGCAAAGCAAAATGTAAATACTGTGTTTCACTGTTGTGTAAAACTATTGTGTTTTATATGTTGGTCTTTCAAAAGTAATAAAGTGGTGAAACATTAAAAAAAAAGTTTAAACATGTATTTTTTATGAAAAACGAGTGAATCATATCATAATTGGAATTACCTGTCAGAGGTAAGGAACACCATTGCACTAAATATTGATAGAATAGTTAGTAATGGAGTTAGTAATGACATATTAACAATGTTTGTTTGGATTTTTTTGGTTTCTGACCTTTGGGTATTTAAACATGCACCGGGTCAAATTGACCCGGGAACAGCATTGCTGTACCTGAGAAACGAACATAACAGGAAGGTTAATAATGTTCAGCTGTGTCTAATCAACTCAAAAAGTAATTGCATGACAAACTCAAAATACAGAAAAAGTTACATTTCAAACAATACCAGTAACTAAACAAAGCAACAAAAACACGCATGCAAGTAAAATGTTTAAGACAATAAATAAATATACAATTAAACACAGCATGACACTCAGCATGACACTTATATTAGTCTCTTATTGAAACCAGATATGGATCCTTTGCGCCCATCGAGCTACCGCCCAATATCACTAATAAATGTAGATAGAAATATCTCAATCAGCAAAGCTCTTTCCAAACGTCTGAAAAGAATTACCCCTTTTATTATACATCTGGATCAAACAGGTTTTCTTAAGGGTAGACATTCTTCTACTAGCACTTGTAGATTACTCAATATTATAGATAATTTGGTCATCTTCTCCCGCTTTATCCGTTACCGGGTTGCGGGGGCAGCAGCCTCAGCAGGGATGCCCAGACTTCCTTCACCCCAGACACTTCCTCCAGCTCTTCCGGGGGGAGTCCGAGGCGTTCCCAGGCCAGCCGAGAGACATAGTCTCTCCAGCGTGTCCTGGGTCTTCCCCGGGGTCTCCTCCCGGTGGGACATGCCTGGAACACCTCCCTAGGGAGGCGTCCAGGAGGCATCCGGTACAGATGCCCAAGCCACCTCAGCTGACTCCTCTCAATGTGAAGGAGCAGCGGCTCGACTCCGAGCTCCTCCCGGGTGACCGAACTCCTCACCCTATCTCTAAGGGAGCGTCCAGCCACCCTGCGGAGGAAACTCATCTCTAAGGGAGGAAACTCATCTCTAAGGGAGGAAACTCTTCTCTAAGGGAGCGTCCAGCCACCCTGCGGAGGAAACTCATCTCTAAGGGAGCGTCCAGCCACCCTGCGGAGGAAACTCATCTCGGCCGCTTGTATCCGCGATCTTGTCCTTTCGGTCACTACCCAAAGTTCATGACCATAGGTGAGGGTAGGGGCGTAGATTGACCGGTAAATCGAGAGCTTTGCCTTTCGACTCAGCTCCCTCTTCACCACGACGGTCCAGTACATCGACCGCATTACTGCGGACGCTGCACCGATCCGCCTGTCAATCTCACGCTCCATTGTTCCCTCACTCGTGAACAAGATCCCGAGATACTTGAACTCCTCCACCTGAGGCAGGACTTCTCCACCCACCCGGAGAAGGCATGTCACCCTTTTCCGGTCGAGAACCATGGCCTCGGTCTTGGAGGTGCTGATTCTCATCCCTGCCGCGTCGCACTCGGCCGCAAACCGCCCCAGCACATGCTGAAGGTCCCGGTCCGATGAAGCCAACAGGACAACATCATCTGCAAAAAGCAGAGATGAAATCCTGAGGTTCCCAAACCGGATCCCCTCCGGCCCCTGGCTGCGCCTAGAAATCCTGTCCATAAAAATTATGAACAGGACCGGTGACAAAGGGCAGCCCTGCCGGAGTCCAACATGCACTGGGAACAAGTCTGACTTACTGCCGGCAATGCCAACCAGACTCCTGCTTCGATCATACAGAGACCGGACAGCCCTTAGTAGAGGGCCCCGGACTCCATACTCACTCAGCGCCCCCCACAGAATGGCACGAGGGACACGGTCAAATGCCTTCTCCAGATCCACAAAACACATGTAGACTGGTTGGTCCAACTCCCATGAACCCTCGAGCACCCTGCGGAGGGTATACAGCTGGTCCAGTGTTCCACGACCGGGACGAAAAGCGCATTGTTCCTCCTGAATCCGAGGTTCGACTATCGGCCGTATTCTCCTCTCCAGTACCCTGGCGTAGACTTTCCCCGGGAGGCTGAGAAGTGTGATCCCCCTGTAGTTGGAACACACTCTCCGGTCCCCCTTTTTAAACAGAGGGACCACCACCCCGGTTTGCCACTCCAGCGGTACTGTCCCCTTCCTCCATGCAATGTCGCAGAGGCGTGTCAACCAAGACAGCCCTACGACATCCAGAGACTTGAGGTACTCAGGGCGAATCTCATCCACCCCCGGTAGATAGATAGATAATTTGAGTAACAATAAACAGGAAACTACTATTATATCTCTAGACGCAAAAAAAAGCATTTGATCGAGTAAATTGAAAATTTATATGGGCAACTTTACACAAATTTGGATTTGGCAAATATTTTATTGTGAAATAAGTTTGTAGGAAAGTATAAAAAAAATGTTATTGGCTATATCTGGGAAACCAACCGAGAATTGCGCGGCTTCATCCACATTCCCGTCGTGCTGATTCATCCACATTCCCGTCGTGCTGAGGCAGCGGAGAGCCAGCGGAAAGGTGGTAATCTCCTGTTTATCATTTGGTATCTCAAGGTTGCAGCACAATCCTTTGGATTGGTGCAATTACTTTTTCAGTTGTAATCAGGATCTTATTTGGACTTTGACTTGACCTGCAGGTATCTTGCTGTCAAGAATTGTAGCAGATATTTTTTACAGGATTTTTTGGGATTTTACCCGCCAATTTCAGTTTCCGTAGTGTAGTGGTTATCACGTTCGCCTCACACGCGAAAGGTCCCCTGTTCCAAACTGGGCGGAAACATGTGTGACTTTGCAATAACATTATTTAGACTTGGAAAACCACTGCAGTCCTTCTTGGTGGACAGGACAGGAAGGCCTACCATCTCTTTCTCGCATTTGGTCTCATGCAGAAATTAATTTTTTGTTGCAGTTCCACAACTGACGAAGAGCCAGTCATTCTCCTTTCACCTACACTTTAAAATGTCAAACTTTGCAGGAAAAAAAAGAAACATATTAACTGCCTGACACAGGCTGATGAGCGTCTTTGGGGTCTCAGAGACCCCGCTGGAGGTCCTCTAAAATTCATGAGAACCGGGCCAAGGACCGGGACTTCCAGCCGGCCGAGTCCGAGAAAGGAGCACCGTTGTCGGACACTTTTTCGTCGATCACCGGTCCTCGGCTGGAAGTCCCGACCCGAGCGATTTAGCGGTCAAAACTCGGGCTGAACGACGCCGTTCTACCCTCCAGAATATTCTAAACTCTGTCGTGGTGGTCTCGGACTCGTATTAAGAACCGTGAGCGAACGCCACGTGGCACCTTAAGAAAAGACATGGGAGTTATGCGGACCGCGACCGGAGAAATCTACTAATTTCAACGTCCGAAAAGCATACCTGCCAACACTCCCGATTTAAGGGGGAGTCTCTCGATTTTCAACCATTTCTCCCGCCCTGTTCCCGATTTGTCATTTCTCCCGCGTATCTCCCGATTTTAAAGTGAAATGAGTCAATGGTGTTTCATGTGCCGGGGTTCCTGCATGGATGTATTATATTAACGGGTTCCTGACAAACCTGGCAACCCAACCCAAAAGCACTGCCTACGTCGAAGCTCCTTCCATGGAGCTGCTGCGATCCGTCAACGTCGCCGCCATATTGGATGTGGCAAGACTGCGCTGAATGGACTTATTTTCATAAAGCGCCTTTCTACAAAGAAATTTACGTTTTACGTCTCATTTATTCATTCACACACGCACTAATATACTTGGGAAACAGTTAGGCACCAAATATAATATGTTTAATTTTCTCAAATGGAAAAAATAAGAACTTTATTTATCCCACAGTAATTAATGTTATATCAGCTATAGAGAACAAGGTAGTGCCGAAAAACAATATATATACACCCTCACAAAAATAAGAAAAATAGAGAAAAATATTCTCTCATCAGCAAAGCATTACATAAACATATTTTAAAATTTTCAAGTTACAAAACATATTTGAACCATTTTTCAAATTGTTTCAGTTATTTTATTGTTTGGAAAATGGTTAAGATATGTTATTTTGTTATTTGAAAATTTGAAAATTTGTCTTGTTTTATAAAATGCTTTGAAAGAAATCTGAGGGAAGAGTTGGTGGAATATCAAGTCATAGCAAGCAAGGATCTCCCACAGGAAGAGAGAGTTGAAGGTTCTGGTTCTTCTAGGGAAAGAGGAGAGCTTTACAAATCTGACATCACTGATGAAGGCAATGGTCTGCATCTCTCACAGCAATGAAGCTCAGAGAGCTCATTCAGCATGGTGAAAAAGATCCTCACAGAAAACACAATGAGTATGGATAATTCTACTCTTTGCGCACTTCTTTCTTGCAAGATAAACCATACCAGCCTTGGCCACAAGTATGTTCCTCCAAGAAAGTGATTGAAGCTGCAAAGTCTGAGACTACAACTACAAAAGGTCCTTGGGTGACAAAGGGAACCTGGAAAATTCTACAAATATTGTATTTTATTGTTATTAATACTAAACTTATTTGGCTCTAAGAAGGCTGTAGAATCATTTTGGGAGGTACATTTTAGCACATTTCATTGTAGCTATGGATTTAAAGCTCATTAAAAGTCACTTTGTTTATATCAGGGGGGGGTGTTGTGAGTGGAGCATTCCAACCGCTACCCCAGAAAATCTCCCTCTTTTTCACAGCCCAATGTTGGCAGGTATGGAAAAGGTTCTTCCAGAAAGTGGTTTAGAGCACGTTTCAGAGCATTTGGAACACAATGAAATAGGTTTGTAAGAAAGTATAAAAAAATTGTTGGAGCCAACATGGGTGTTTTTGGTTTCTTTTGGTTGGAAGTTAATTTTGGGTGTTATTTATATACCAAGCCACAAGGGGGCAGCCATAACCTTGGTAATGGGTCACGTCATGCAATTAGGTGATAAATAGACACAGGTGTGTGGGCGCAGCGTGTTTGGAACCACATGGAGAATAACGTTTCTTACCGCACGCAGCACGTATGTTAAACCCTTTATTAAATGTTATATAAACTGCAAAGAAAACAACATCCCACAACAATCAAGAGAGAGAGAGAGAAGATCGGTGAAGCAACAACAAACAAACAATAAGGTGCGTGTAAAGAAGTTTTCGTCTAAGGTTCCATTCACCACCGTGGCTAGTTGGGTCACAACAAAAAGTAAGAAACATCTCCAAAGAGGAAGGATTGAGGACGTTGTTGGATTGTTTCATCCATCCATCCATCCATTGTCCACCGCATTATCCGAGTCCGGGTCGCGGGGGCAGCAGTCGGAGGAGGGATCCCCAGACTTCCCTCTCCCCAGACACTTCCTCCAGCTCTTCCGGGGGGACTCCAAAGCGTTCCCAGGCCAGCCGAGTGACGTAGTCACTCCAGCGTGTCCTGGGTCTTCCTCGGGGCCTCCTCCCGGTGGGACATGCCCGGAACACCTCACGAGGGAGGCGTCCAGGGGACATCCTATACAGGTGGCCGAGCCACCTCAGCTGACTCCTCTCGATGTGGAGGAGCAGCGGCTCTACTCCGAGCTCCTCCCGGGTGACAGAGCTCCTCACCCTATCTCTAAGGGAGCGCCCCGCCACCCTGCGGAGGAAACTCATTTCGGCCGCTTGTATCCGGGATCCCGTTCTTTCGGTCATGACCCAGAGTTCATGACAATAGGTGAGGGTGGGAACGTAGATCGACCGGTAAACCGAGAGCTTTGCCTTTCGGCTCAGCTCCCTCTTCACCACGACGGACCGATACAATGACCGCATTACTGCGGCCGCCGCACCGAACCGCCTGTCGATCTCGCGCTCCGTTCTCCCCTCACTCGTGAACAAGACCCCAAGATACTTGAACTCCTCCACCTGAGGCAGGAACTCTCCCCCGACCTGGAGGGTGCAAGCCACCTTTTTCCGGACGAGAACCATGGCCTCAGACTTAGAGGTGCTGATTCTCATCCCAGCTGCTTCACACTCGGCTGCAAACCGCCCCAGTGCATGCTGAAGGTCCTGGCTCGAGGGAGCCAACAAGACCACATCATCTGCAAAAAGCAGATGAGCAGAGATGAAATCAAGTGGCTCCCGAACCGTACCCCCTCCGGCACTTGGCTGCGCCTAGAAATTCTGTCCATAAAAATAATGAACAGAACTGGTGACAAAGGGCAGCCCTGCCGGAGTCCAACACGCACCGGGAACAGGTCTGACTTACTGCCGGCAATGCGAACCAAGCTCCTGCTCCGGTCATACAGGGACCGGACAGCCCTTAATAGAGGGCCCCGGACCCCATACTCACTGAGCACCCCCCACAGGATGCCACGTGGGACATGGTCGAAAGCCTTCTCCAAGTCCACAAAACACATGTGGACTGGTTGGGCAAACTCCCATGAACCCTCGAGCACCCTGCGGAGGGTGTAGAGCTGGTCCAGCGTTCCACGGCCAGGGCGAAAACCGCATTGTTCCTCTTGAATCCGAGGTTCGACTATCGGCCGAATTCTCCTCTCCAGCACCCTGGAATAGACTTTCCCCGGGAGGCTGAGGAGTGTGATTCCCCGGTAGTTGTAACACAACCTCCGGTCCCCCTTTTTGAAGAGAGGGACCACCACCCCGGTCTGCCAGTCCAGAGGCACTGTCCCCGACTGCCACGCGATGCTGCAGAGGCGTGTCAGCCACGACAGCCCCGCAACATCCAGAGACTTGAGGTACTCAGGGCGGATCTCATCCACCCCCAGTGCCTTGCCACTGGATTGTTTCATGAGGACATAATTGGATTGTTTCATTGTTGGATTGTTTGAATGGGACATGTGAGCTGAGCTGCGGCAATCATATGGAAGAAGACACACTGGTGGGTGTGATTCAATCTAATGCTACCTAAAGTTTGGAACAGCATTGGGCTGTAAAAGTAAGATTTGGATACGGGTCGCCAGAAGAGTTTGGAGGACCGCGACCAGAGAAATCTACTAATTTCGACATCTGAAAAGGTTCTTCCAGAAAGTGGTTTAGAGCACCTTTCATAGCAATTGGAACACAATGAAATAGGTTTGTAAGAAAGTATAAAAAAATTTTATTGGCTATATCTGGGGAACCAGCCGAGAATCGCGCGGCTTCATCCACATTCCCACCGCGCTGAGGCAGCGGAGAACCAGCGGAAAGGAGGGTCCCCCCTTATTAGCCAGGTCCAGGTTTCTTCCCTCCTAAAGGGGAGTTTTTCTTGCCACTGTTTGGCTTAAGGGTTTTCTCCCACTATGGGAGTTTTTACCTGCCATTGTTTATGTAATAATTGCTCGGGGGTTTATGTTTATGTTCATGAGTGTCTGGAAAGCGTCCAGAGACAACTTTTGTTGTATTAGCTGCTATATAAATAAAATTGAAATGGAATTGAATAGACTAGTGCACTACACGTAAATCAGGTACAGGGTCACTACAGGTAAATCAGGGACTACGTGCACTACAAGTAAATCAGGGCCTAGTACACTACAGTTAAATCAGGGACTACAGGCACTACAGGTAAATCAGGGACTACATGCACTACAGGTAGATCAGGGACTACATGCACTACAGGTAAATCAGGGACTACATGCACTACAGGTAAATCAGGGACTACATGCACTACAGGTAAATCAGGGACTACATGCACTACAGGTAAATCAGGGACTACATGCACTACAGGTAAATCAGGGACTACATGAACTACAGGTAAATCAGGGACTACATGCACTACAGGTAAATCAGGGAATACATGCACTACAGGTAAATCAGGGACTAGTGCACTACAGGTAGATCAGGGACTAGTGCACTACAGGTAAATCAGGGACTAGTGCACTACAGGTAGATCAGGAACTAGTGCACTACAGGTAAATCAGGGACTACATGCACTACAGGTAAATCAGGGACTACATGCACTACAGGTAAATCAGGGACTACATGCACTACAGGTAAATCAGGGACTACATGCACTACAGGTAAATCAGGGACTAGCGCACTACAGGTAGATCAGGGACTAGTGCACTACAGGTAAATCAGGGACTAGTGCACTACAGGTAAATCAGGGACTAGTGCACTACAGGTAAATCAGGGACTAGTGCACTACAGGTAAATCAGGGACTAGTGCACTACAGGTAGATCAGGGACTAGTGCACTACAGGTAAATCAGGGACTAGTGCACTACAGGTAAATCAGGGACTAGTGCACTACAGGTAAATCAGGGACTAGTGCACTACAGGTAAATCAGGGACTACATGCACTACAGGTAAATCAGAGACTACAGGCACTACAGGTAAATCAGGGACTAGTGCACTACAGGTAAATCAGGGACTACAAACACTACAGGTAAATCAGAGACTACAAACACTGCAGGTAAATCAGGGACTAGTGCACTACAGGTAAATCAGAGACTACAGGCACTACAGGTAAATCAGGGAGCACATGCACTACAGGTAAATCAGGGACTAGTGCACTACAGGTAAATCAGGGACTAGTGCACTACAGGTAAATCAGGGAATACATGCACTACAGGTAAATCAGGGACTACATGCACTACAGGTAAATCAGGGACTACATGCACTACAGGTAAATCAGGGACTAGTGCACTACAGGTAGATCAGGGACTAGTGCACTACAGGTAAATCAGGGACTAGTGCACTACAGGTAGATCAGGGACTAGTGCACTACAGGTAAATCAGGGACTAGTGCACTACAGGTAAATCAGGGACTAGTGCACTACAGGTAAATCAGGAACTACATGCACTACAGGTAGATCAGGGACTAGTGCACTACAGGTAGATCAGGGACTAAATGCACTACAGGTAAATCAGGGACTACATGCACTACAGGTATATCAGGGACTACATGCACTACAGGTAGATCAGGGACTACATGCACTACAGGTAGATCAGGGACTACATGCACTACAGGTAGATCAGGGTCTACATGCACTACAGGTAGATCAGGGACTACATGCACTACAGGTAAATCAGGGACTACATGCACTAAAGGTAAATCAGGGACTACATGCACTACAGGTAAATCAGGGAATACATGCACTACAGGTAAATCAGGGACTACATGCACTACAGGTAAATCAGGGACTACATGCACTACAGGTAAGTCAGGGACTAGTGCACTACAGGTAGATCAGGGACTAGTGCACTACAGGTAAATCAGGGACTAGTGCACTACAGGTAAATCAGGGACTAGTGCACTACAGGTAAATCAGGGAATACATGCACTACAGGTAAATCAGGGACTAGTGCACTACAGGTAAATCAGGGACTAGTGCACTACAGGTAAATCAGGGACTAAATGCACTACAGGTAAATCAGGAACTAGTGCACTACAGGTAGATCAGGAACTAGTGCACTACAGGTAGATCAGGGACTAGTTCACTACAGGTAAATCAGGGACTAGTTCACTACAGGTAAATCAGGGACTAGTGCACTACAGGTAAATCAGGAACTACATGCACTACAGGTAAATCAGGGACTACATGCACTACAGGTAAATCAGGGACTACATGCACTACAGGTAGATCAGGGACTACATGCACTACAGGTAGATCAGGGTCTACATGCACTACAGGTAGATCAGGGACTACATGCACTACAGGTAAATCAGGGACTACATGCACTACAGGTAAATCAGGGAATACATGCACTACAGGTAAATCAGGGACTACATGCACTACAGGTAAATCAGGGACTACATGCACTACAGGTAAATCAGGGAATACATGCACTACAGGTAAATCAGGGACTACATGCACTACAGGTAAATCAGGGACTAGTGCACTACAGGTAGATCAGGGACTAGTGCACTACAGGTAAATCAGGGACTAGTGCACTACAGGTAAATCAGGGACTAGTGCACTACAGGTAAATCAGGGAATACATGCACTACAGGTAAATCAGGGACTAGTGCACTACAGGTGAATCAGGGACTAGTGCACTACAGGTAAATCAGGGACTAAATGCACTACAGGTAAATCAGGAACTAGTGCACTACAGGTAGATCAGGGACTAGTGCACTACAGGTAAATCAGGGACTAGTGCACTACAGGTAAATCAGGGACTAGTGCACTACAGGTAAATCAGGGAATACATGCACTACAGGTAAATCAGGGACTAGTGCACTACAGGTAAATCAGGGACTAGTGAACTACAGGTAAATCAGGGACTAAATGCACTACAGGTAAATCAGGAACTAGTGCACTACAGGTAGATCAGGAACTAGTGCACTACAGGTAGATCAGGGACTAGTTCACTACAGGTAAATCAGGGACTAGTTCACTACAGGTAAATCAGGGACTAGTGCACTACAGGTAAATCAGGAACTACATGCACTACAGGTAAATCAGGGACTACATGCACTACAGGTAAATCAGGGACTACATGCACTACAGGTAGATCAGGGACTACATGCACTACAGGTAGATCAGGGTCTACATGCACTACAGGTAGATCAGGGACTACATGCACTACAGGTAAATCAGGGACTACATGCACTACAGGTAAATCAGGGAATACATGCACTACAGGTAAATCAGGGACTACATGCACTACAGGTAAATCAGGGACTAGTGCACTACAGGTAGATCAGGGACTAGTGCACTACAGGTAAATCAGGGACTAGTGCACTACAGGTAAATCAGGGACTAGTGCACTACAGGTAAATCAGGGAATACATGCACTACAGGTAAATCAGGGACTAGTGCACTACAGGTGAATCAGGGACTAGTGCACTACAGGTAAATCAGGGACTAAATGCACTACAGGTAAATCAGGAACTAGTGCACTACAGGTAGATCAGGAACTAGTGCACTACAGGTAGATCAGGGACTAGTTCACTACAGGTAAATCAGGGACTAGTTCACTACAGGTAAATAAGGGACTAGTGCACTACAGGTAAATCAGGAACTACATGCACTACAGGTAAATCAGGGACTACATGCACCACAGGTAAATCAGGGACTACATGCACTACAGGTTGATCAGGGACTAGTGCACTACAGGTAAATCAGGGACTACATGCACTACAGGTAAATAAGGGATTCGTGCACTACAGGTAAATCAGGGACTACATGCACTACAGGTAGATCCGGGACTAGTGCACTACAGGTAAATCAGGGACTACATGCAGTACAGGTAGTTCAGGGACTAGTGCACTACAGGTAAATCAGGGACTACATGCACTACAGGTAAATCAGGGACTCGTGCACTACAGGTAAATCAGGGACTACATGAACTACAGGTAAATCAGGGACTAGTGCACTACAGGTAAATCAGGGACTACATGCACTACAGCTAAATCAGGGACTAGTGCACTACAGGTAAATCAGGGACTAGTGCACTACAGGTAAATCAGGGACTAGTGCACTACAGGTAAATCGGGGACTAGTGCACTACAGGTAAATCAGGGACTAGTGCACTACAGGTAAATCAGGGACTACATGCACTACAGGTAAATCAGGGACTACATGCACTACAGGTAAATCAGGGACTACATGCACTACAGGTAAATCAGGGAATAGTGCACTACAGGTAAATCAGGGACTAGTGCACTACAGGTAAATCAGGGACTAGTGCACTACAGGTAAATCAGGGACTAGTGCACTACAGGTAAATCAGGGACTACATGCACTACAGGTAAATCAGGGACTACATGCACTACAGGTAAATCAGGGACTACATGCACTACAGGTAAATCAGGGACTACATGCACTACAGGTAAATCAGGGACTAGTGCACTACAGGTAAATCAGGGACTACATGCACTACAGGTAAATCAGGGACTACATGCACTACAGGTAAATCAGGGACTAGTGCACTACAGGTAAATCAGGGACTACATGCACTACAGGTAAATCAGGGACTACATGCACTACAGGTTGATCAGGGACTAGTGCACTACAGGTAAATCAGGGACTACATGCACTACAGGTAAATCAGGGACTCGTGCACTACAGGTAAATCAGGGACTACATGCACTACAGGTTGATCAGGGACTAGTGCACTACAGGTAAATCAGGGACTACATGCACTACAGGAAGATCAGGGACTAGTGCACTACAGGTAAATCAGGGATTACATGCACTACAGGTAAATCAGGGACTACATGCACTACAGCTAAATCAGGGACTAGTGCACTACAGGTAAATCAGGGACTAGTGCACTACAGGTAAATCAGGGACTAGTGCACTACAGGTAAATCGGGGACTAGTGCACTACAGGTAAATCAGGGACTAGTGCACTACAGGTAAATCAGGGACTACATACACTACAGGTAAATCAGGGACTACATGCACTACAGGTAACATCAGGGACTACATGCACTACAGGTAAATCAGGGAATAGTGCACTACAGGTAAATCAGGGAATAGTGCACTACAGGTAAATCAGGGACTAGTGCACTACAGGTAAATCAGGGACAAGTGCACTACAGGTAAATCAGGGACTAGTGCACTACAGGTAAATCAGGGACTAGTGCACTACAGGTAAATCAGGGACTACATGCACTACAGGTAAATCAGGGACTATAATCACTACAGGTAAATCAGGGACTACATGCACTACAGTTAAATCAGGGACTACATGCACTACAGGTAAATCAGGGACTACATGCACTACAGGTAAATCAGGGACTACATGCACTACAGGTAAATCAGGGACTAGTGCACTACAGGTAAATCAGGGACTAGTGCACTACAGGTAAATCAGGGACTAGTGCACTACAGGTAAATCAGGGACTAGTGCACTACAGGTAAATCAGGGACTACATGCACTACAGGTAAATCAGGGACTACATGGACTACAGGTAAATCAGGGACTACATGCACTACAGGTAAATCAAGGACTACAAACACTACAGGTAAATCAGGGACTACATGCACTATAGGTAAATCAGGGACTACATGCACTACAGGTAAATCAGGGACTACAAACACTACAGGTAGATCAGGGACTACATGCACTACAGGTAAATCAGGGACTAGTGCACTACAGGTAAATCAGGGACTACATGCACTACAGGTAAATCAGGGACTACATGCACTACAGGTAAATCAAGGACTACAAACACTACAGGTAGATCAGGGACTACATGCACTACAGGTAAATCAGGGACTCGTGCACTACAGGTAAATCAGGGACTACATGCACTACAGGTAAATCAAGGACTACAAACACTACAGGTAAATCAGGGACTACATGCACTATAGGTAAATCAGGGACTACATGCACTACAGGTAAATCAGGGACTACAAACACTACAGGTAGATCAGGGACTACATGCACTACAGGTAAATCAGGGACTACATGCACTACAGTTAAATCAGGGACTACATGCACTACAGGTAAATCAGGGACTACATGCACTACAGGTAAATCAGGGACTACATGCACTACAGGTAAATCAGGGACTAGTGCACTACAGGTAAATCAGGGACTACATGCACTACAGGTAAATCAGGGACTACATGCACTACAGGTAAATCAAGGACTACAAACACTACAGGTAGATCAGGGACTACATGCACTACAGGTAAATCAGGGACTCGTGCACTACAGGTAAATCAGGGACTCGTGCACTACAGGTAAATCAGGGACTACATGCACTACAGGTAAATCAAGGACTACAAACACTACAGGTAAATCAGGGACTACATGCACTATAGGTAAATCAGGGACTACATGCACTACAGGTAAATCAGGGACTACAAACACTACAGGTAGATCAGGGACTACATGCACTACAGGTAAATCAGGGACTACATGCACTACAGGTAAATCAGGGACTAGGGCACTACAGGTAAATCAGGGACTACATGCACTACAGGTAGATCAGGGACTACATGCACTACAGGTATATCAGGGACTACATGCACTACAGGTAAATCAGGGACTACATTCACTACAGGAAAATCAGGGACTACATTCACTACAGGAAAATCAGGGACTAGTGCACTACAGGTAAATCAGGGACTAGTGCACTACAGGTAAATCAGGGACTACATGCACTACAGGTAAATCAGGGACTACATGCACTACAGGTAGTTCAGGGACTAGTGCACTACAGGTAAATCAGGGACTACATGCACTATAGGTAAATCAGGGACTACATGCACTACAGGTAGATCAGGGACTACATTCACTACAGGTAAATAAGGGACTACATGCACTACAGGTAAATCAGGGACTACATGCACTACAGGTAAATCAGGGACTCGTGCACTACAGGTAAATCAGGGACTAGTGTCAACACATTTGGCTGTCATTTAGCCATTTCTTTGGATTTTTCTTAGATGAGCTGTATGAGTTAGACTCTCGTGTTTTGAGGGATTGTATTCCACTCATTACCCTGTAGGTAAAAACTGAAGGACCAAAACCAGTTTTCCTGATTGGGACCAATCACCTCCAGCAGCCCCTCTGCTGACATTTTTTGCGGGTGATTTAAATTGTATAAGGCTACAGAGTGGCGGCGGAGCTACGCTGTGACGTATTTTGTATATGAGACAGCAGTTTTTGAAAATGACAAGATTGTTGAGGAGAGGGGAAAATCTGACAGCTGCGTTAAACTGTAAATTACTTTTACAGTTAAATGTTTCTGTTCTTTGATTCGATCTCACAGCGCCTTTAACTGACCACATTCAAGGCTTTTTTTATCCACATCTCTTGAGCTCTCGGCGGCGGGAAGATCCCGCTGAGTCGGGGAGTTTCCAGCCGAATCATCGATGACTGCAGTGGTTTCCCAGCGAGACGCTCTCATCCATTTATCTCTGTTTATTTAGCAAATAAACAGAGATATATGTCCGTGTCCACTTGTGTTTAGCTGGGTTTCATTAGCGTGTCCCCGACACCAGAACCCCCCCGGGGGGGAAAACTCTTCCCCTGCTCCCTGGACGTCATCGCAGACTGAGATGACGACGTTTGTGACGTCGGGAGCTTTTCCCAGCAGCCTCTGACGATAGTGCAGCTTCCCACATGTGTTAGCATTAGCAGCTTCCCACATGTGTCAGCGTTAGCAGCTTCCCACATGTGTCAGCATTAGCAGCTTCCCACATGTGTCAGCGTTAGCAGCTTCCCACATGTGTCAGCGTTAGAAGCTTCCCACATGTGTCAACGTTAGCAGCTTCCTACAGCTACAGACCCGTCGCCCTGACCTCTGTGGTCATGAAGTCTTTTGAGCGCCTTGTGCTGCCACACCTCAAGAAGATCACCGACCCACTACTGGATCCCCTGCAGTTCCTACAGAGCCAACAGGTCTGTAGACGATGCTGTAAACATGGCCCTGCACTTCATCCTCCAGCACCTGGACTCCACAGGAACCTACGCCAGGATCCTGTTCGTGGACTTCAGCTCTGCTTTTAACACCATCATCCCATCTCTGCTCCAGGACAAGCTCTCCCAGCTGAACGTGCCTGACTCCACCTGCAGGTGGATCACTGACTTCCTGTCTGACAGGAAGCAGTGGGTGAAGCTGGGGAAACATGTCTCTGACCCTCGGACCATCAGCACCGGATCCCCTCAAGGCTGCGTTCTCTCACCTCTACTCTTCTCCCTGTACACCAACAGCTGCACCTCCAGTCATCAGTCCGTCAAGCTCCTGAAGTTTGCGGACGACACCACCCTCATTGGACTCATCTCTGATGGTGATGAGTCCGCCGACAGGTGGGAGGTCGACCAGCTGGTGACCTGGTGCGGTCAGAACAATCTAGAGCTCAACGCTCTAAAGACAGTGGAGATGATAGTGGACTACAGGAGGAACGCAGCCCCACCTGCTCCCTCACCCTGTATGACTCCCCAGCAGACTCTGTGGAGTCCCACCGCTTCCTGGGGACCACCATATCCCAGGACCTCAAGTGGGAGCTGAACATCACCTCCCTCACCAAAAAAGCACAGCAGAGGATGTACTTCCTGCGGCAGCTGAAAAAATTCAACCTGCCAAAGACAATGATGGCGCAGTTTTACACGGCCATCATTGAGTCCATCCTCACCTCCTCCATCACCGTCTGGTACGCTACTGCCACTGTAAAGGACAGGAGCAGCTGCAGCGTATCATCCGCTCTGCAGAGAAGGTGATTGGCTGCAATCTCCCATCTCTCCAGGACCTGCACGCCTTCAGGACCCTGAAGCGTGCAGGAAAGATTGCAGCAGATCCCTCCCACCCCGGACACAAACTGTTTCAGACTCTTCCCTCTGGCAGGAGGCTGCGGTCCATCAGGACCAAAACCTCACGCCACAAAAACAGTTTTTTCCCGTCTGCAGCTGTCCTCGTCAACAAGGCCCCCCCCCCCCCCCCCGACTACCACGGACTGCCCCCCCATCCCACTCTACGTTACATTAACGTAAAAATTCCAATCCTGTAACTTTTGCACAGACTCATATCCGGCACTTTACAAACCTCATTGTACATTTCTGTCTATACTTTTTACCTATCCTATGTTCCTTAGTCACTTTTGTACATACTCACCCAGCACTTTAGAACCTAATTTTGTACATTTCGTCTACATTTTGTCTACATTTTATTTTACTGTTTATACTTTTTATTGTTTTTACATTTCATTTTATTTTATCTCTTATATATTTGTTTTTATATTTGTATTGTGTTGCACCAATCACCATAACAAATTCCTCGTGTGAAAACTTGGCAATAAACCCTTTTCTGATTCTGATTCTGATTCAATAGAATAGAATAAGTAATTTGCTGAATAGGCTCCAGCTGATCCAGAATGCAGCAGCACGAGTGCTGACAGGAATCAGCAGGAGAGACCACGTCTCTCCAGTGTTAGCGTCGCTCCATTGGCTACCTGTAAAATTCAGAATCCAATTTAAAATGTTTTTACTTGCATATAAAGCCCAAACGGCTTAGCTCCGCATTATTTGCAAGACCTGATAGTGCCTTATGTTCCTGGCAGAGCTCTCCGCTCTCAGAGTGCAGGTTTACTCGTAGTTCCTAGAGTATCTAAATGTAGATTTGGAGGGCGGGCGTTCTGCTATCAGGCACCATTACTATGGAACCAACTTCCAATCTGGGTTAAGGAGGCTGACACCACCTCCACCTTTAAAACTAAACTTTAAACCTTTCTGTTTAGTAAAGCCTATAGTTAGTGTTTAGTAAACCTCTGTCTGGTGTTGGTAAACCTCTAGGTGGTGTAAATTCTGTTGCGTTAGAGTCGCTCCTGTAGTTTCTTGTGCTGGCCCCCCCTTTTTCTTCTCTTCTCTTTTTTTCTCTTTTGTCCATGTTGCAGCATCCTCTGCCGGTGGTGAAGAGCATGTCTGAATGCAACACCAGATCCTGCAGTGTGGGAGTGAGAGGGGCAGGGTGACGGCCCGGTCAGGCGGGGGAGAAGGTTTGTCCGTCAAGACTCCTCTCCCTGGCCCTGCCCCTTTTCAACGTTTCCCCGACCCTGCACCCCAACCTGGGACTTGCTGATTGGGCCGGAGCTTCGGGAGCTGCGTGCTGGCCTGGGGTCCCCACCCCTGGTCATCCCGTTGCTGCTTCCACCTGCCTGCTGTGCTGTTGCCGTCCCTGACCCCCCAGTCTGGCCCTCGGCAGGAGGGTCCCCCCTTACGAGCCTGGTCCTGCTCAAGGTTTCTTCCTCCTAAAGGGGAGTTTTTCTTGCCACTGTTTGGCTTAAGGTTTTTCTCCCACTAGGGGAGTTTTTACCTGCCATTGTTTATGTAATAATTGCTTGGGGGTTTATGTTTATGTTTATGTTCATGTTCTGGGTCTCTGGAAAGCGTCTAGAGACAACTTTTGTTGTATTAGACGCTATATAAATAAAATAGAATTGAATTGAATTGAACATGTGTCAGCGTTAGCAGCTTCCCACTTGTGTTAGCGTTAGCTGCTTGCCACATGTGTTAGCGTTAGCAGCTTCCCACATGTGTTAGCGTTAGCAGCTTCCCACATGTGTCAGCGTTAGCTGCTTGCCACATGTGTTAGCATTAGCAGCTTCCCACATGTGTTAGCGTTAGCAGCTTCCCACATGTGTCAGCGTTAGCAGCTTCCCACATGTGTTAGCATTAGCAGCTTCCCACATGTGTTAGCGTTAGCAGCTTCCCACATGTGTTAGCATTAGCAGCTTCCCACATGTGTTAGCATTAGCAGCTTCCCACATTTGTTAGCGTTAGCAGCTTCCCACATGTGTTAGCGTTAGCAGCTTCCCACATGTGTTAGCGTTAGCAGCTTCCCACATGTGTCAGCGTTAGCAGCTTCCCACATGTGTTAGCGTTAGCAGCTTCCCACATGTGTTAGCGTTAGCAGCTTCCCACATGTGTTAGCATTAGCAGCTTCCCACATGTGTTAGCATTAGCAGCTTCCCACATGTGTTAGCGTTAGCAGCTTCCCACATGTGTTAGCGTTAGCAGCTTCCCACATGTGTAAGCGTTAACAGCTTCCCACATGTGTTAGCGTTAGCAGCTTCCCACATGTGTCAGCGTTAGCAGCTTCCCACATGTGTTAGCGTTAGCAGCTTCCCACATGTGTCAGCGTTAGCAGCTTCCCACATGTGTCAGCGTTAGCAGCTTCCCACATGTGTTAGCGTTAGCAGCTTCCCACATGTGTCAGCGTTAGCAGCTTCCCACATGTGTTAGCGTTAGCAGCTTCCCACATGTGTTAGCGTTGGCAGCTTCCCACATGTGTCAGCGTTAGCAGCTTCTCACATGTGTTAGTGTTAGCAGCTTCCCACATGTGTTAGCGTTAGCAGCTTCCCACATGTGTTAGCATTAGCAGCTTCCCACATGTGTTAGCATTAGCAGCTTCCCACATGTGTTAGCGTTAGCAGCTTCCCACATGTGTCAGCGTTAGCAGCTTCCCACATGTGTCAGCGTTAGCAGCTTCCCACATGTGTTAGCGTTAGCAGCTTCCCACATGTGTTAGCGTTAGCAGCTTCCCACATGTGTTAGCATTAGCAGCTTCCCACATGTGTTAGCATTAGCAGCTTCCCACATTTGTTAGCGTTAGCAGCTTCCCACATGTGTTAGCGTTAGCAGCTTCTCACATGTGTTAGCGTTAGCAGCTTCCCACATGTGTCAGCGTTAGCAGCTTCCCACATGTGTCAGCGTTAGCAGCTTCCCACATGTGTCAGCGTTAGCAGCTTCCCACATGTGTTAGCATTAGCAGCTTCCCACATGTGTTAGCATTAGCAGCTTCCCACATGTGTTAGCGTTAGCAGCTTCCCACATGTGTTAGCGTTAGCAGCTTCCCACATGTGTCAGCGTTAGCAGCTTCCCACATGTGTTAGCGTTAGCAGCTTCCCACATGTGTTAGCGTTAGCAGCTTCCCACATGTGTCAGCGTTAGCAGCTTCCCACATGTGTTAGCGTTAGCAGCTTCCCACATGTGTTAGCATTAGCAGCTTCCCACATGTGTTAGCGTTAGCAGCTTCTCACATGTGTTAGTGTTAGCAGCTTCCCACATGTGTTAGCGTTAGCAGCTTCCCACATGTGTTAGCATTAGCAGCTTCCCACATGTGTTAGCGTTAGCAGCTTCCCACATGTGTTAGCGTTAGCAGCTTCCCACATGTGTCAGCGTTAGCAGCTTCCCACATGTGTTAGCGTTAGCAGCTTCCCACATGTGTTAGCGTTAGCAGCTTCCCACATGTGTCAGCGTTAGCAGCTTCCCACATGTGTCAGCGTTGAAGTGAAGCTGATATGTTTGCATCCACTGATCGGGGAACTTCCCCTCCGCTCAGCTCCGAACCCCAACCTTCCTCCAGCTGGAAAAGATGAAAATAAACCTCTCTCAATCGGCGCGGCAGCATCACCCGTCAGAAACATAAACTGAGCTTATAGACAAGTTTATCTGTAGAGCACAATCCAACACAACGTAATTCCAAGTGCTTTACATCAACATTCAAAGCAGCAAGACACAATTAAAACATAATTAACAAATAAAATGAAATAAAATTAAAAGAAAAGAGGTAAAATAATAGGAAGCATAGAAAGCTTCCAAATGGAAGGCAAGATCAGTTCCAGGCCGGTTGTGAACGTTGTGTTCTCTCCTCCAGGACTTACTACCAGTCCTTTATAATAATAATAATAATAATAATAATAATAATAATAATAATAATAATAATAATAATATTATTATCATTATTATTATTATTATTATTATTATTATTATTATTATTATTATTATTATTATTATTATTATTATTATTCTCCTGCAGGACTTGTACCACCAGTACCAGGTCGGAGTGTTGTTACAATAATAGTAATTATAGTATTATTCTCCTGCAGGACTTGTACCACCAGTACCAGGTCGGAGTGCTGTTATAATAATAGTAATTATAGTATTATTCTCCTGCAGGACTTGTACCACCAGTACCAGGTCGGAGTGTTGTTACAATAATAGTAATTATAGTATTATTCTCCTGCAGGACTTGTACCACCAGTACCAGGTCGGAGTGCTGTTATAATAATAATAATTATAGTATTATTCTCCTGCAGGACTTGTACCACCAGTACCAGGTCGGAGTTCTCTTCGCCTCCATCTCTAACTTCACTGACTTCTACATGGAGCTGGACGGGAACATCATGGGAGTGGAGTGTCTGCTGAATGAGATGATCATCTATCACCTAACCCTAACCCTAACCCTGAATGAGATCATGGCCGACTTTGATGAGGTGAGAGTCGTTTCCCCAGAACCAGAGACGCTCCATCAGAACCAGAGACGGTCCATAAATCAGCCTGGGAACCGGGTTTCCCCAGAGACCTCGGAGCCGCGGAGCCGCGTGTCTTCCAGAACAGCATGTTTTGAACACGACGTTGTGGCCGTGACTGAGGTCTGCAAAAAATAGAAAAATATAGTTTTTATTGATGGAATAAATTAAGCATCGGTGGCGGTTGGGGAAGTTCCTGGACGTAAGGAGTTGGTGCACATGACGCTCTGCCTGCTTACGCCTATAATCATAACGTGGAGCTTTCATTTACACTCACACAGAAAGTCCCTGGGGTTTATATTTGGACAGTTTGCAGCAGAAACATCTAGGAGCTGGTTTGACCTGGTTCTGGTTTGACCTGGTTCTGGTTTGACCTGGTTCTGGTTCTGCTGGTTTGACCTGGTTCTGCAGCAGCAATGACCTGCACCTGAACTTCTCCTCTCTCTCTTCTTTTCTCTTCTCTTCTCTTCTCTTTTATTTTCTTTTCTTTTCTTTTCTTTTCTTTTCTTTTCTTTTCTTTTCTTTTCTTCTCTTCTCTTCTCTCCAGCTCATGGACAAAGTTACACCTGTAACCTCCACCCAGGTATGAGCTACACTCAGATCCTGCATCACTGTGTTTCTTTGTATTAGCACAAATATATCCGTATTTATACCAGACTCTGTGTGAATACTCGATTCTGATTGGCTGGCAGCCAGTACTGGAGTTGAGGGGGGATGAGGGGGGATGGCACCCCCCCTGAAATAAAAACGGTCCAAATCATCCCCCCCTGAAATAAAAACGGTCCAAATCATCCCCCCTGAAATAAAAAGGGTCCAAATCATCCCCCCTGTAAAACTGCCATCCCCCCTTTCCATCCCTTATGTCATTTTATCAATGAATGTGGTTTTACTGCTATTTCAACATTTAGGGGGTTTTGTGTATATGAGTAAAATACTGTGGGAAAGAGAGAGCTGGAGGAGGAACAGGTTTGATAATTCTACATGTTGGGTTAAAACCCTTGTATTTGGCCTAATACAGCTCATTATGTCAGTGGATATCAGGCAGATTAATTTATTATAGATGTTTTGTTTTGGTGGTGGAAAGAAGAAGCAGCAGGGCAAGATAGTGCTGAAGAAGTGCTGAAGAACAGTGCAGAAAACATAAACATGACGACCTAAGTTACCAGAAAGAGAGTAATAAAGATGAAGATATCCCTGAATGCTGGACATCTGACATTAAGCAATATCCATGGCTAACATGCCAAAGCAAAGAACTTGGCTGCCTAACGTGCCAGAAGATAAAAGTAGTCTGGCCAAATGTAGGAGGGAGCCAGATGCATGTTGCTGACGAGTGGTCTAAAGTTAAAGTGAAAGTTAAAGCTGCAGTCTCTTCGTAAGAAGATACACAAGCAGAGAATGACAGACGATCACCAAGAAGCTGAGAAAACCATTGAAAAGTCAAAAGAAAAAACAATGGAAACGTTGACTTCTGATATGCAGAGGCATTACTTCTTAACGGCTGATCGGGTATTTCGCACAGTTTACAAGATTGTGAAATCTGCAAGGCCTTTCACAGATCTACCAACTGATATTGATCTGCAAGTCTTGAATGGACTTGACATGGGAAGATCTTTACATTCAGACCATTCCTGTGCAACAATCAGACAACACATAGCAAGTGAAATGAGAAAGAGAGTAGTTGGAAAGGTCCTTCAAAGTGGAACAAAGTTTTCTGTTCTGATAGATGAATCTACAACTGACAGTAAAAAATCAGTTTTGATCATTTATATTAGAGCAAGCCTAGGGATGAGTGAAGAGCCACTCACATTCTTCTTGGATCTAGTTGAACTTTCTGCAACCAGTGCGGATGAAATTTATCAAGCTCTGATGAACAACCTGTCCCACCACGGCTTCTCTGATATTATTATGTTTGCTTTGCTTCAGATGGAGCTTCTGTCATGCTTGGAATTAAATCAGGTGTTTAAAAGTTTCCCAATGCGATGGTGTGGCACTGCATGAACCACCGTCTTGAGTTGAGTGTTGGAGATGTTGTTGAGGAAATTACAGGGATGAATGATTTCCAGTTTTTCTTTGACAAAGTGTAAAGTCTCCATCATGCATCTGCCAAAAACCGCCGTGAGCTCACAGAATGTTGTGAGGTTCTTCCATTACGGTGTCTGAACATAGGGAGAATTCTCAGCACTAGATGGGCGGCATCCAGTTATAGGACCATTAAAGCTGTATGACAACAGTACCCTGCACTCCACAAGCACTTTTCTGATGATCAGTTGATCCCAAAAGAAGCTCAACACAGATATGCATGTTCAGTGGTTTAGCAAATCATCTTTCTAGTGCAACCTTTGTCCAGAATCTTGGAGTCATGTATGATGCTTTAGAAGAGCTGTCTGAATTCTCTCTCTCCCTTCAAGAAAGAAACATGACGCTCCCCGAGGCCGAAGCAAGTCTCAGTCGGCAGGTCGGCGTGTTAAAGTCAATGGCAGGGCAACCTGGACCAAAGAAGAGGCTCGGACAGCAGTGGGTTTGAAGCTATGCCTGGCAAAGACAGAAGCAAGGAAGAATACCAGAACTTTCTTAACAACATCGGTGTGCTGCAGCCGTGTAGCTGGCCAGATATGCTTGGGGTTCCTTATGCCGAAAAGGAAATACAGGAACTCTGCTCCTTTTTCAAACTTGATAATGGCAGACAAATTCAAAGAGGGATGAGGGAATATATTGACATGATCAGACTCAAAACTGTTGATGATCTGAGATCAGCAGCACCAGAAGAGCTGAAACCTCACGCTGGTCATCTCCACAGCTGAGTGTGAGCGTGGTTTTAGTCAGATGAACATTTTAACCACAAGTAGGAGCACCCTAGAGCTAAAAAGCATGTCAGCCTTGCTTTTCATGTAATTCGTGTGTTTGCCCTCCACTGAAAAAGTTCAAACCAGATGTCTATTTCAAGTCTTGGCTTCAGAGCCATTTCTTAGCTAACGATCCGAAAGCAAGAGCCTGAAAAATTGACAACAAAAAACATGATTATGAAAGTATTTGGAAACTTCTATGAGTGGGAGAGTTATCACTGCAAAAACTCAAAATCTTACCAGGAATATTTGTCTTATTTCTAGTTAAAATGTCTCATTTATAGTCAAAAAATCTCATTACACTTAAAACAAGACTCATCACCAGAAGAATAACTTATTTGACAATTTTCACCTGTTTCAAGTAAATTTTCACTTGAAATAAGTAGAAGAATCTGCCAGTGGAACAAGATTTATCTTCTTATTACAAGCAAAAAAATCTTGTTCCACTGGCAGATTTTTCTACTTATTTCAAGTGAAAATCTACTTGAAACAGGTGAAAATTGTTGTTTTTTCCAGTGATGAGTCTTTTTTTAAGTGTAATGAGATATTTTTACTAAAATGAGACATTTTAAATAGAAATAAGACAAGATGTTAAGATTTTGAGTTAAGATTGTGAGTTTTTGCAGTGATCCATGTTACTTATCCTGTGAAGGACAGAGTCATATTGATAAGTTCAGAAAAGTGTTTTTTATTGTTGTGTTTTGATGTATTTGATGTAAGCCCAGTGGATATTTAAAGCTTACAGAAGGCTGCATTTAACTGCTGCTATGTCGTTCCTGAGATAATGAAATATATTATATGTGGTGCCTAACTGTTTCCCAAGTATATTAGTGCGTGTGTGAATGAATAAATGAGACGTAAAAGGTCAATTTCTTACCTAATTTCTTACTCCCATAAAAACAATCCTAACCCTAATAATTTATCAGACTCGTGTGTGACAGCAGAATTTTGGGTACAACTTTATTTACATACAAATGTTTATCATTACGAATACGAATAGTTATAACATGGACACATCTTTTTGGAAGTTATCTTACTCCATATGCAACTCGATTACTAAATGTCTGAAGTAGATGGGGTTCAGGTGTTTACATGCAGTTTAAAAGTCTGAATGATGTCTTATACGATCAGAAACCCGATTGAACTGCTGCAGTTAAACGTACTGACTGAGTGCTACTAGTGCCGACTAGTGGTGTGAAGGTTGTATTGCTACTGTAGCCTGGCCTGAGCCTGTGAGTCCGAGCTCAGGATAAAGGAGATGAACGGACAAATCGTTTTACACACGGATCCATTTACAGATTTGCCACGGCAGAAGTGTGTCAAAATCCACGTGTACAAAGACAGCCAATCGAGAGCTCCCGGCTGATATTTTACGCACACTTAAGTATGAATACAGACACACACATCTTCTTACACACACACATAAATCTGAATACAGACAAATGTGAATACACACACATCTTCTTACACACACACACAAATGTGAATACGGACACACAAATCTTTTTACGCACACACAAATCTGAATACAGACAAATGTGAATACACACAAATCTTTTTACACACACAGATTGAGATACGCAAATAATATTGGAACAATAATACCCCCATAATAGAATCGATTCTTGACATCTGAATCGGTCCCCAGCCCTGGTAGGAAGGTCCTGGTCCTGGTCCTGGTCCTGGTCCTGGTCCTGCTGGTCCTGCTGGTCCTGCTGGTCCTGGTCCTGGTCCTGGTCCTGGTCCTGCTGGTCCTGCTGGTCCTGCTGGTCCTGGTCCTGGTCCTGGTCCTGCTGGTCCTGCTGGTCCTGCTGGTCCTGCTGGTCCTGGTCCATGTCCTGCTGGTCCTGCTGGTCCTGCTGGTCCTGCTGGTCCTGCTGGTCCTGCTGGTCCTGGTCCATGTCCTGCTGGTCCTGCTGGTCCTGCTGGTCCTGCTGGTCCTGCTGGTCCTGCTGGTCCTGCTGGTCCTGGTCCTGCTGGTCCCGCTGGTCCTGGTCCTGCTGGTCCTGCTGGTCCTGGTCCTGCTGGTCCTGGTCCTGCTGGTCCTGCTGGTCCTGCTGGTCCTGGTCCTGCTGGTCCTGGTCCTGCTGGTCCTGGTCCTGCTGGTCCTGGTCCTGCTGGTCCTGGTCCTGGTCCTGCTGGTCCTGGTCCTGCTGGTCCTGCTGGTCCTGGTCCTGGTCCTGCTGGTCCTGCTGGTCCTGGTCCTGCTGGTCCTGCTGGTCCTGCTGGTCCTGGTCCTGGTCCTGCTGGTCCTGCTGGTCCTGCTGGTCCTGCTGGTCCTGGTCCTGGTCCTGCTGGTCCTGCTGGTCCTGCTGGTCCTGCTGGTCCTGCTGGTCCTGGTCCTGCTGGTCCTGCTGGTCCTGCTGGTCCTGCTGGTCCTGCTGGTCCTGGTCCTGGTCCTGGTCCTGCTGGTCCTGCTGGTCCTGCTGGTCCTGGTCCTGCTGGTCCCGCTGGTCCTGGTCCTGCTGGTCCTGCTGGTCCTGGTCCTGCTGGTCCTGCTGGTCCTGGTCCTGGTCCTGCTGGTCCTGCTGGTCCTGGTCCTGGTCCTGCTGGTCCTGCTGGTCCTGGTCCTGGTCCAGCTGGTCCTGCTGGTCCTGGTCCAGCTGGTCCTGCTGGTCCTGGTCCTGGTCCTGCTGGTCCTGGTCCTGCTGGTCCTGCTGGTCCTGGTCCTGCTGGTCCTGGTCCTGGTCCTGCTGGTCCTGCTGGTCCTGCTGGTCCTGGTCCTGCTGGTCCTGCTGGCCCAGCTGGTCCTGCTGGTCCTGCTGGTCCTGCTGGTCCTGCTGGTCCTGGTCCTGCTGGTCCTGCTGGTCCTGCTGGTCCTGCTGGTCCTGCTGGTCCTGCTGGTCCTGCTGGTCCTGGTCCTGCTGGTCCTGCTGGTCCTGGTCCTGCTGGTCCTGGTCCTGCTGGTCGTCCTGGTCCTGCTGGTCCTGGTCCTGCTGGTCCTGGTCCTGCTGGTCCAGCTGGTCCAGCTGCCCCCCCCCCCAGGACTCCTGCAGGCTCATTTCCAGTAAGTTTACCAGGAAATGCATCACAGAGCCCCCCTAACCCCCCAGGAAGCTCGTCACGGCTCTGCTGCAGGTCTGGCTCGATTGTGTTGGTTTCCTGCAGCTGCCGGGAACTCAGCTCGTGTTTGGTCCCGGTTTAACGTGGTGAGAACACGACTGTCCTGCTATCCGGCTCCGCGAGGCACAATCCTGGATTCAGAGGCGGATCTAGGGAGCGGCTATTTGGGCTCAAGCCCCGAATGTTTTTCCAAAAGCCCCGGATCTGAAAAAACAAAACAAAACAAAAAAAATCATGTGGTCTAAATGTTCAATTCGGGTGCAAGCGCTCGGTGGCGAAGCGTCCGCTCTGCGCGCAAAGCGCAGACCGAGCCGGTGTTCTGTCGATTTCTGCTGCTTCGTCGAAAAATGCTACCGCCGCATAATCCGATTTTTTCAGAAAAAGCTCTCTAATGGTTTTCTACCTTTGCAGAGCTACAATTTTACTGTGTTTTACTCCCTAGCCCACTTCCTTTCCCCCCAAGTGGTCCTTGTCTCCTGCCAGGCCATCATTGTAAATAAGAATGTTATTAATGACCTGCCTGGTTAAATAAAGGCCAATGACTGAATATGAATGATTTGAATATCAAATAAAGCGATGGAATTGTTTTTTTTTTCCTCTTTATCGTATAATGTTCACAAAATGAAATGCAAATAACGTCATGGGTCGTGTATTTTGAAGGATCAAATACTCAACATCCCATGTTATCCATTTTAAATAAATATTTCTGAGGTAGCATAATTTGATAGTCCAGTAACACCCTATCAAATAATGCTCCTGTCACTTAATGCATTCAGGGCACGGGAAGCATCTAAATTGATCTCTTCTGGCCTGATACTGCGCCGCAAAATATCTAAAATTATCTAAATATCTTCAAACATTTGCCTGCGCCCAAATTGAACATTTTTTTAATTTCACCGGCATCTCAGCGGTGTCCGATAGGAGAGAAGGTGGTGGAGGGTGAAAAAAAACTTGCAGGTTGTAGATCAGAGACGATCATGATGGAAGAAAAAATAATTTTGGCTGTGAGTCTGTGGGAGACGAGACTGCAGGACTATCGTGACATCAATAAAAAGGGACAAAAGTGGAGAGAAATCTCCCAAAATATGGACATACCAGGTGTATTTAAAAGTGGTACAAAACCTTTGGTAGTGATAGAGAGCTATTGCAAACCGAATGTGACAGACTCACAAGGTGGAACCCAAGAGCGAGACCGTGGTGGAGTAAAGAATGAATTTATTTGTAGGGAAGGGGAAAAAGGGGGTCCAGTTAGGGCAGAGGTGGTTGCTGGCACTGGGAATGGCTGGCGTGGGGAGGAGGGGACAATGGAGGGCTGAGTGGAAGCCAGGGGTAGCTTGGAGCTGGAGGGTGGCTGGGAGAACAGACGGGTTGGTAGCTTGGAGCTGGAGGCGGGCTGGGAGAACAGACTGGTTGGTAGCTTGGAGCTGGAGGCGGGCTGGGAGAACAGACTGGTTGGTAGCTTGGAGCTGGAGGGTGGCTAGGAGAACAGACTGGTTGGTAGCTTGGAGCTGGAGGGTGGCTAGGAGAACAGACTGGTTGGTAGCTTGGAGCTGGAGGCGGGCTGGGAGAACAGACTGGTTGGTAGCTTGGAGCTGGAGGGTGGCTAGGAGAACAGACTGGTTGGTAGCTTGGAGCTGGAGGGTGGCTAGGAGAACAGACTGGTTGGTAGCTTGGAGCTGGAGGGTGGCTGGGAGAACAGACTGGTTGGTAGCTTGGAGCTGGAGGGTGGCTGGGAGAACAGACTGGTTGGTAGCTTGGAGCTGGAGGGTGGCTGGGAGAACAGACTGGTTGGTAGCTTGGAGCTGGAGGGTGGCTGGGAGAACAGACTGGTTGGTAGCTTGGAGCTGGAGGGTGGCTGGGAGAACAGACTGGTTGGTAGCTTGGAGCTGGAGGGTGGCTGGGAGAACAGGTAGCTGGCAGGTGAGAATGGTCCACGGAGGTTTGACAACAATCTGGCGAGGAGTGGTGGAGAAGCAAGTGTAGAAATACTGCAGTGGAGATGAGTTGATGGATGGCAGGTGAGGAGACTGAGGGAGCTGATGAGTTGATGGCAGGCAGGTGTGGAGGAATCCCGGAGCTGAGAGCGAGTGGCAGATGACCACACCCACACCAGCACACAAAACAAAACACAGGGAGAAACACAAGGAAACACCGGGGAAGAGGGAGGTACAGCCATACTTTGACCCACAATCTGTACATTTAATCAGGCTTCCATTCTGAACAAGTGGATATGACAATCTTTGATGAACTCCATAGCGCCACCTTTTGGTCAGGTATACTTTTTTCATCAAATTATGTGCTGTAATTACTGTTTCGTTCATCCAATCACAATGGAATCCATACATGTTATTGTCATAAGGGTCCTTATTGACTGTGTCGCGTATCGTGGTCTTAACTTGAACAAAATTGTCATTCTACGTCACTCTGGATTTCTGGTAAAATAATCATTAAAAATCCCTGGTTTTGTCTTAGGACAATTACATTTCAGATTCAGATACCTTTCAACAGGACTCAAAAATCATACACTGGAACATATCGGTTTTGGAGAAGTCTGTCACTCACTTTTTTCAAAATATGAACTCATATCTAAATAAATGGTAGGTTTGTCATGCCATGTCCAATTAACTTCAAACTTCGTAAAGATATTATTTACTGTGATGTGAAAATATCCTGTTGATTTCATAGATTTCTAATGAATTTTTATGTTAAATCTGTTGGATCTGTTGGAGGCGGGGGGAACGTTGCTGCGTGCGCAGCGTGGTGACGTCACTTGCACATGCACTCACGGTGGAGAAACAGATCTCCAGTGTTTTCACACAAGATTCACCTGATGTAAGTATTTTGTGTTATGTTCATGACTGTAGACGTAGTCTGAAGACATCTATGACGGAATATTCAGGTGGAATAGTTATCGTCACCGATGTTTTTCGGCCGGTCGGCACATGTCTGTAAGCCGACATGCACGCTCAGACTTTTTTCCTCTCTACCGACCAGAGGCCAGGTGAAATAAAACCACACTGATTTTGAGACAACCCCGTCTTTTAAATTCCATTTTTATACAGAAAATAATTACAGTACATCTATTACACCTTATTTCACAGCAGCTTTGTAATTATTTTATTATATTTATTATTATCGCGCTTTCATCCGAGATCTGGTCAGGAGCATGCAGCATCCTAAGTTCTATAGTAAACCATGGTTTGTTAAGGTTTTCAGAGCTTCCTTTATCTTTAGAAATAAGATAAAGGTTGTGTTTAGAATTGCACTGTGTGGCACGAAGCTTTCATCCAACCAGTGTGCTGTTAAACTTAAAAGTAAAAACGTTTTACTACCTCCTCTCGAAACACTGAGCCAGGCCTGGTGATAAATGTGATATTTAATGGTTTGTATTAATGGGCGTGGCCTAATGGCTCAACAGCGCCCCCTAGAATTCTTTGTGCCTCAAGCCCCACAATACGGTTTGATGTACATGCACGAAAATCGGTACACACCTGTTTCATGGCGCAACTTAAAGAAAAGTCTCTTGGCGCCATGGTCGAAACAGCCAGTTAACTACATAATCACATCAATCATATAAAGATGTTTAGGAAGACAGAACTACAATCAGATACAGAGACACTAATGATTTCATGCTCTCGTCCTTCAGGATCCAACCAAAGTCTTTCTGAAAGCTGTTCCAAGCAAAGGGTCATGGCCACACTGAGCTATTTCAACCATATTTCTACTTATTTTGAGACTTGGAGATCCATCTATAATCCGTCCAAACAGACTGAAGATATTTGGAACGTGTCTATAGATCTATAGTTTGACGAAGAACATGACACTTTAATTCTATCGGATCAGTGAAGCTCATGCAGGTGTTTCCTGTTTCACTTCTAAGGTTTTATACATCAGGATATAAAAGAAACATCATCTGGTCGTCACCAGAGAGACCTCAGATCAACAAAAACATGACAGTTAAGTTTTATTATTACAAATTAAAGTCCCAACAGAGAAGCCGGTTGTAAAAAACCAACAACACGAGTGCTGCTTGGAGAGGAAACCACCAGGAACGAAGCAGCCAAACGCTGCAGATCAATCAAACTTAATTAAATGAAGTGTGAAAAGCTCAATGAAAACAGATGTTTGGGAACTTTGCTGTTCTTGAGAATTCAGCTGTGTTAACACAACGCAAGGGAGGACAGACATCAGCAATAGAGGGTCTGCATTGATGTCACTTCCCCACTGGACCACGCCCCCTTACTCTGGACCACGCCCCTTTACTCTGGACCACGCCCCCTTACTGCACTGAGTGGTAAAACATCTGCAACTTGTGTGTTAGACGGGATAGGAGCCGATTCTGGGCTTAAATTAGCGTAAGTTGGACTTGACAGTGACCCGTACAGTTACCCCAAGAACCAGTGGTCCATGGACATTAATATTTGGTACAGTTACCAAGAACCAGTGGTCCATGGACATTAATATTTGGTACAGTTACCCCAAGAACCAGTGGTCCATGGACATTAATATTTGGTACAGTTACCAAGAACCAGTGGTCCATGGACATTAATATTTGGTACAGTTACCAAGAACCAGTGGTCCATGGACATTAATATTTGGTACAGTTACCAAGAACCAGTGGTCCATGGACATTAATATTTGGTACAGTTACCAAGAACCAGTGGTCCATGGACATTAATATTTGGTACAGTTACCAAGAACCAGTGGTCCATGGACATTAATATTTGGTACAGTTACCCCAAGAACCAGTGGTCCATGGACATTAATATTTGGACACCAATCCAGTTTCCTGATATTTATATGTACTTAATTTCTACTTGAAAATACAAAACTCTTGACGCTTGGTCCGACTTCAAGGCAGGATTTGTTTGAGAAATGAAAGGGATGAGGACACCGAACTTTATGATTTGACCGTTTAACGTTAGCTACCCAAAAATCCAACATCACCTGATACAAAATGGGAACCGCAAATCCACGTTTCGGTGCCTGGAATCCAGTTGTTTCTGTGAATTGCAGCGATCCATTTGTCTCTCTTAAGCTTATTTTTCTGCAGTCTGTAAAACGATAACTCCGATTTCTTGCTAAATCTATGAGTTCAGTCGATCGCACAACAGCTCTTTCCCATTTTAGATGTTTTCCAGTTGCTCAAACTGAAAGTTTACGCTGCCACTCAGTGTTTCTGACACTCAGTGGGTTAAACCCTCCATGAAGTCGCATCTGTGACATCATGAACATTCCCTCAATACAAAAGTTTTCTAATAAAATGAAAGAACATCTGTCCGAGAGCTTGAATGAAATGATGTTCTGGTCTCTAGAAAGATCCTAGAGACAACTTCTGTTGTAATAAATGCTATATAAATAAAATTGAATTGAATTGAATTGAATTGAATTGAATTGAATTGAATTGAATTAATGAGTCCAATGGTCCCAAACCTGCCGGAAAATCTACAACAGAATGATTGGAAATGAAGAGGGTGAGGGTGTTGCTATGGCAACGGTCCTCAGTCGTCCTCAGAGCCCTCAACCCGCCTGAGATGAGGAGGGGTGTCGGTACGAGCTCCTATGACTACGTTTACATGCAGTCAGTTCGGGTTATTGCTAATATTACAGTCACTGAAACATTGGGAATAATGTGTTTCCATGCTGAGCTAACAGAGTTATCCCTGTATCCATGGTAACAGGGTTATCCCTGTATCCATGGTAACAGGGTTATCCCTGTATCCATGGTAACAGGGTTATCCCTGTATCCATGGTAACAGGGTTATCCCTGTATCCACGGTGACAGGGTTATCCCTGTATCCATGGTAACAGGGTTATCCCTGTATCCATGGTGACAGGGTTATCCCTGTATCCACGGTGACAGGGTTATCCCTGTATCCACGGTAACAGGGTTATCCCTGTATCCATGGTAACAGGGTTATCCCTGTATCCATGGTAACAGGGTTATCCTGTTACTTCTGACGAGGAAATCCCGTTAAGCTAAACGTGACCAAATATTCAGTTAGAAAAGGAGGAACCCAGGGGTCATTTCGGGGTTTTTAAAACCCCCAAAATTTGTGTTTACATGGCCATGTAACCGGGTTATTGCTAATATTCCGGTTTTAAAAGGGTTAAAAGCTGCATGTAAACGTAGTCTATGACTGCGTTTACATGCAGTTACATGCTATGTATGTTTCCCCGCAGGCAAAGACCCGTAACCATAGCAACCACACGAGACTCAAGAAGATGCGCATGAAGCGATGCAGCGCTGCAGAAAAGTGTCACAGAGACCAAGATTTCTGGTGCGTGATGGTGATGCGTGTGTTCATTTAGAGATTAAAAAACAGACGTAAACCGTGAACGGAATTAGGGGAAATGATTTATGTATTTGAGTCTCGAGCCAAATATAGTCTTAACACGTCTTAGCGTTAACTTATTTATTATATAACATATTTATCCAGAGATGTAAAAGTTGTGTCATTTTTCTTTTGCCAGACTCTTTTCCAGACTGTGAACAAGACATTTATCCAATCTGGCAATCATCAGACAAGTGGCAGCTTTGAGCATCTATGGGCTGTAATTCATTATCTCTGGAAACTGAGGGGGATTTTTGGACTTTATGACACTAAGACATACTAAGATGAAGGTTTGCAAAGCCCTCGTGACGATCAGTGAGTTTCCTGGGGCAGAAAACACATAATTTACAGCCGTCTCCTCCACGTTTCTGTGTCGTAGCGCATTCCTCCGGCCCGGCGAGGCAAACAATTCACTCTGTTTTCTCAGAATTAATCAGGTCCATGTGAAGAAACTGGGTCACCAAAATACTTCCCGTGAACAGAACTGAAAATACTCTTCCAAGAAATGTTTACTTTCACAACCTGGGCCTGGTTGTGAAACCAAAATACTTCCTTGATCCTCAACAAGCGTCCAAAACACAACCTGTTTGTTTCTGATGAACAGATTAAAGAGAGAAAACTTCCTCCTTCAGATTGTTTCCATCAGAGTTTCCCCCGAGCGCGAGGAGCTGAGTTTATTTATGTAGCACTTCAACACAAGGTCATTCAAAGTGCTTTACATCAACATTAAAAGCAGCAAGACATAATTAGACAGTAAATAACAATAAAATGAAATACAATTATGAGAAAAGAAGGTAAAATAATAAAAAGCACAAGTTGAGCATGATGTTTTGCCCGGCGAGCAGATGGACGTTGGGTCAACGACCTGGTGTTGTGTAAGAGAGTTCCTCGTGTTCGGTCTGTTTTCAACCTCCACGCTGATGGAATGTGACGAGCTGGAAGGAAACACCTCTAAACATGTAGGAAATGTCATAATAACCCCAGGAAAACAGAGCGGATCACGCTGACCCCACGTAAACTCACCGTCCTGAAGAAAACACCTCTAAACACGTAGGAAATGTCATAATAACCTGAGGAAAACAGAGCAGATCACGCTGACCCCACGTAAACTCACCGTCCTGGGAAAAACACGAGCTGCTTTCCAGCAGGAACTTCCATCTGCAGCAGGACGTCCCGTCAGTCTTTAATACCAGTAAATAAGAAGGAACAAGGTTAGAAATGAAAACAATTATAGACGTAAACTCACCATCCGGGGAAAAACACGAGCTGCTTTCCAGCAGGAACTTCCATCTGCAGCAGGACGTCCCAGAGTAAAGAGGAAACAATAAAGAAAAAGGTTAGAAATTAAAGGATTCATTGGAGCAGGTAACATCTCTGCAGAGCCCTCACACCCAGGACCAGGACCAGGACCAGGACCAGGTCTAGACCAGGACCAGGACCAGGACCAGGACCAGGACCAGGACCAGGATCAGGACCAGGACCAGGACCAGGACCAGGACCAGGACCAGGACCAGAACCAGGACCAGGACCAGGTCCAGGACCAGGACCAGGACCAGGACCAGGACCAGGACCAGGATCAGGACCAGGACCAGGACCAGGACACAGACTGTTCCAGCTCCTCCCCTCTGGACGGCGCTACAGAGCTCTGTACGCTAAAACCTCCAGACACAGGGACAGTTTCTTCCCGCAAGCTGTTGCTCTGATGAACTCACACAATTAATAGAGTCTCAGAGAAACCAACCAATCACGTGCAATAACAATAATAGCAGTTACTGCTGTAACAATGCACCTTCCGGCAATAATCCTGTCTGCCTCACTCTGCTGCACCTATCGCTTTTTTGTATTTTTTGTATAATTTGTTTTGTATAATTGTATATATGTTATTTTATTCAGAGCGATCATTTTCTCTACCTCATACTGCTGCACTTTAGTTCCTTAATTGTATATATGTCAATAAGTACCACATTGTTTATTTACTGTCTGATATTCTAAATCTAAAGAGCGAAATAACCGGAGTCAAATTCCTTGTTGGACAATGTTCGAACCTGGAAACCAATAAAGACGATTCTGATAACTTAAAAGGAACAGATGTTTAAAAAAACAAGATTCAGGACTAAATTGATGGAACGTTGGGTGAGGGTGTTGCTATGGCAACGGCCCTCAGTCGTCCTCAGAACCCACAACCCGCCTGAGATGAGGGGGGGTGTCGGTACAAGCTCCTATGACTACGTTTACATGCAGTCAGTTCGGGTTATTGCTAATATTACAGTCACTGAAACATTGGGAATAATGTGTTTCCATGCTGAGCTAACAGGGTTATCCCTGTATCCATGGTAACAGGGTTATCCCTGTATCCATGGTAACAGGGTTATCCTGTATCCGTGGTAACAGGGTTATCCCTGTCTCCATGCTAACAGGGTTATCCCTGTATCCATGGTAACAGGGTTATCCCTGTATCCATGGTGACAGGGTTATCCCTGTATCCATGGTGACAGGGTTATCCCTGTATCCATGTGTCCACCGTGTTCGAACCTGGCCAATAAAGACGATTCTGATAACTTAAAAGGAATGGATGTTTAAAAAAACAAGATTCAGGACTAAATTGATGGAACGTTGGGTTTCTGTGAAAGGAATCAGTTTATGGAACAATTGGAACAAAGAAACCAAAGAATCCAAATCAAACATTACATTCAAAAGAACAATTAAAGCCAGTATGTTAAGGAAATAGAATTAAATATGTTAGTTACGTTTGATTGACATCCCCATCGTCAGGAAAGGTATAAACATTGTTTGTTGTTGCAGAGTGGGGTTGAAGCAGAGTGGGGACTCTGGGGCGTGCTCATCCATCACCCCAGCCGAGGTCACCGAGGTGGTTCGTAAGCTCCTCAGTGGCACCAGGGGTGGATGAGATTCGCCCTGAGTACCTCATGTCTCTGGATGTCGTAGGGCTGTCTTGGTTGACACGCCTCTGCGACATTGCATGGAGGAAGGGGACAGTACCGCTGGAGTGGCAAACCGGGGTGGTGGTCCCTCTGTTTAAAAAGGGGGACCGGAGAGTGTGTTCCAACTACAGGGGGATCACACTTCTCAGCCTCCCGGGGAAAGTCTACGCCAGGGTACTGGAGAGGAGATTACGGCCGGTTTTCGTCCCAGTCGCGGAACACTGGACCAGCTCTACACCCTCCGCAGGGTGCTCGAGGGTTCATGGGAATTTGCCCAACCAGTCTACATGTGTTTTGTGGATCTGGAGAAGGCATTTGACCGTGTCCCTCGTGCCATCCTGTGGGGGGGTCGGTGAGTCCAGGTCCAGGTCTGTGGGGGGTCAGTGAGTCCAGGTCCAGGTCTGTGGGGGGTCAGTGAGTCCAGGTCTGTGGGGGATCAGTGAGTCCAGATCCAGGTCTGTGGGTGCTCAGTGAGTATGGAGTCCGGGGCCCTCTACTAAGGGCTGTCCGGTCTCTGTATGATCGGAGCAGGAGTTTGGTTCTCATTGCCGGCAGTAAGTCAGACTTGTTCCCGGTGCATGTTGGACTCCGGCAGGGCTGCCCTTTGTCACCGGTCATGTTCATAATTTTTATGGACAGGATTTCTAGGCGCAGCCAGGGGCCGGAGGGGATCCGGTTTGGGAACCACAGGATTTCGTCTCTGCTTTTGGCAGATGATGTTGTCCTGTTGGTTTCATCGGACCGGGACCTTCAGCATGTGCTGGGGCGGTTTGAGGCCGAGTGCGACGCGGCAGGGATGAGAATCAGCACCTCCAAGACTGAGGCCATGGTTCTCCACCGGGAAAGGGTGGCATGCCAAGAGCTGGAGGAAGAGCTGGAGGAAGAGCTGGAGGAAGAGATGGAGGAAGAGAGGGTGGAAGAGCTGGAGGAAGAGCTGGAGGAAGAGCTGGAGGAAGAGTTGGAGGAAGAGATGGAGGAAGAGCTGGAGGAAAAGATGGAGGAAGAGTTGGAGGAAGAGATGGAGGAAGAGTTGGAGGAAGAGCTGGAGGAAGAGCTGGAGGAAGAGCTGGAGGAAGAGATGGAGGAGGAGCTGGAGGAAGAGATGGAGGAAGAGCTGGAGGAAGAGTTGGAGGAAGAGATGGAGGAAGAGCTGGAGGAAAAGATGGAGGAAGAGTTGGAGGAAGAGATGGAGGAAGAGTTGGAGGAAGAGCTGGAGGAAGAGCTGGAGGAAGAGCTGGAGGAAGAGATGGAGGAGGAGCTGGAGGAAGAGATGGAGGAAGAGCTGGAGGAAGAGCTGGAGGAAGAGCTGGAGGAAGAGCTGGAGGAAGAGCTGGAGGAAGAGCTGGAGGAAGAGCTGGAGGAAGAGCTGGAGGAAGAGCTGGAGGAAGAGATGGAGGAAGAGCTGGAGGAAGAGCTGGAGGAAGAGTTGGAGGAAGAGATAGAGGAAGAGCTGGAGGAAAAGATGGAGGAAGAGTTGGAGGAAGAGATGGAGGAAGAGTTGGAGGAAGAGCTGGAGGAAGAGCTGGAGGAAGAGCTGGAGGAAGAGATGGAGGAGGAGCTGGAGGAAGAGATGGAGGAAGAGCTGGAGGAAGAGCTGGAGGAAGAGATGGAGGAAGAGCTGGAGGAAGAGTTGGAGGAAGAGATAGAGGAAGAGCTGGAGGAAAAGATGGAGGAAGAGTTGGAGGAAGAGATGGAGGAAGAGTTGGAGGAAGAGCTGGAGGAAGAGCTGGAGGAAGAGCTGGAGGAAGAGATGGAGGAAGAGCTGGAGGAAGAGCTGGAGGAAGAGATGGAGGAAGAGCTGGAGGAAGAGTTGGAGGAAGAGATGGAGGAAGAGCTGGAGGAAGAGATGGAGGAAGAGATGGAGGAAGTGTCTGGGGTGAAGGAAGTCTGGGCATCTCTGTCGAGGCTGCTGCCCCCGCGACCCGGGAACGGATAAGTGGAAGAAGATGGATGGATGGATGGATAAATGAATAGATAAATAAATAAATAAATGAATAAAAATGAAAACAATTATAGACGTTTTGACTTGTAAACTTGTGGCTCCTGATTACGTCCCGATAATCAGAGATGTGTCTGCGTCTGCGACAAGTTGCAGCTTCTTATCAGAGCTGAAAGTGTGTGATCTGGAGGCTCGATGTGAGAAAACACGCCTTTATTTATCCGTGTTTTTAGAAGATGAAAGTGTGTGATCTGGAATCACAATCCCGCATTTCAGTGAGAAAACACGCCTTTATTTATCCGTGTTTTTACGGGGGAAACATTTGCTCACTGTTTTCGTTGCTGATAAGAGTGTTGACAGTCGACTGACCTTCACCTTCATGGAGGATTTTCACTTCTGATCTTCTGGTGACAAACACAATCCTCCTCTTTTCAATTCCTCTTTGCAATGTGTTTTTTTATGGATTCAAAAACAGCAGTGATCTGATTGCAGGACGTCTTATGCAACCTCAGATGGTGAAACGCGTTTAACTTATATAATATTTCAGAGCAGAAGTTACTCCGTGTACTGCTAATCATCATGGATGTCGTAATAATAAAACCATTTCAAAGCAGTTTGGAGTCTGTGATTCTGCAGGATGTTGATTTTCTGCAAGAGGAAAATGTTCAGCACAGATTTGATTAGATTAGATTCAACTTTATTGTGATTGCACATGTTAAAGTACAGTTAACATCTAACCAGAAGTGCTTGTGCAGTGAAATAAACACAATGCACATACACATATATACATATATACACACACATATATATATATATATATATATATATATATATATATATATATATATATATATATATATATATATATATATATATATATATATATATATATATATATATATATATATATATATATATATGTATGTACAGAGTGCAGATGAATAAATACTGTTGTTATGAGGTGCAGGTCAGACATGTATGAATGATAATATTATGAACAGATGTATTTATGATTTAAAAACAGATTTGAGATGAGAACCTTTTTCAGGCTGGACATCCCAGCAAACATCAGGCTGAAAAATAAAAATAACAAAACCCTCCAAGAGCTCCTCTGGAACGACATCTCTGGAGCGACGTCTCTGAATGGCCTTGTGTTGAATTGTGCTGTACAGATAAACTTGCCTAAAAGTCGCAGAGCAGCAGGATTCTCCGTCATTAATCTCCTCCGTCATTAACGACCCCCCCAATCCTAACGACCCCCCCGATCCTAACGACCCCCCGATCCTAACGACCCCTCCGATCGTCTCCCAGATCCGCTGCAAGTTTAATAAGACAGAACATTATCCGATTAAGTAAATCTTGTGAGAAACGGAGAAGAAAAAGAACAACATTGCAGGGGATTAGCGTCATTGTGCCCACTCACATCACATTCCTGAGCACTGAGTCTCAGCCTGGGAGAAGAAACCGCCTACCAAAACCAAACCACTGATGTGTCCCGGGACCAGAGAGACGACCAGAGATCCATCTGGCATCAACACACGCTCTAACGCTGCTCATGGGCCCAGAGAAACAAGCAGAGAAACAAGCAGAGAAACGAGCAGAAACTCCATCTGGCATCATTCTCACATCAACTCTCACATCAACACACCCTCTAACCTCCAACGCTGCTCACAGGACTCGCCGGGACTCACCGGGACTCGCCGTCCAGCAGACATCCTCCCAAAGGAGGTCAACAACTCAACAAATACCAAAATAAAACAGCACACGCAGCCGATGTTGGCTAATAACGCGGTTAACGACCAGCGAGGGATCAGATGATCTGCAGTTTAAACTCTGGGAATCAGAAGCTTCCTATAATGTCAACATTAACCCTACAAAGCTATTCACATTGATCAAAGAGATAATACTTATGGTTATTAATAAATCCTTTTGCCATTTAGGTGTTTGGAAGGGAGCTGACGTGATGATGGCACAGACGATCAACCCAACGGTCCTGATGAGGCTGGACCTCCCCGGGTCTGAGATGCTGCCTATCACTACATCCCCCTTTCTTATTAAGAGACTTTACCTGGGAGGTGCAAGAATGAACATATTGAGAACCGTTATGTAAAGATCTACTCTTTTCACAAACATGCTGTAACTTAGTACCTTGGGGATTCAAGTATTATCAGAACAATAATATCCTATCAATTAAGAACACTTGTGACTTCTCACTTAGCTTATTGCTTAGCTAATTTCTGAGACCACTGGTATGAACCTTTTCTCAGTGATTCTCTAAGCATATTGTAAACATAAACATCTCTTTTGTAAATATCAACAAATCTTTCCAGTTTTTTAACAACACAAAATATCACACAACAGCAATCTCTCTCTCTCTTTTTTCTTCCTTTTTTTGTGTGTGTAGTGTGTGTGTGACGTGGTGTATGTGTATGTGTGACGCATGTCTCTGACCCACACATGGTCACCGGATTGCAGTTGCGGCATGTCATGTGCTCTGTGTCTTCGATTGTAGTTTTGCTGTTGTTTTTGTCTATAACGTAACGTCTCTAGGTAGTGTAAACTCTAGTGTGTTAGAGTCAGTAGTCATAGTTGCAGCTATAGAACAAGACTAGAATAGTTAGTCTCAAATATAGCTTGGTGGTAGATATGCTGCTATAGGCCTATGCTGCAGGGGGCACCGACATGATCCGCTGGGCGGTGCCTCTCACCCTTCTTCTCCTCTCCTTTTCCCTGCCTCTCTTCTCCATTTCCATTTTTATTTATTATAAATATCTCATAGCCATCATTTTTGTCCTTCGTTCCTGTAGTTTCTTGTGCCGGCCCCCCTTTTCTCTTTTTTGTGTATGTTTGCAGGCGGGAGCCTCGGGAGCTGCGTTCTGGCCTGCGTTCCCGCCCCCCCCATCCCGTTGCTGCTTCCACCTGCCTACGTGGATGTCTGCTGTGTGCTGCTGACGCCCCCCCCCCCCTCTGGTCATCCCGCTGCTGCTTCCACATGACTGCTGTGTGCTGCTGAGGTTCCCGACTCCTCTAGTCTGGCCTTCGGCAGGAGGGTCCCCCCTTATGATCCAGGTCCTGGTCCAGGTTTCTTCCCTCCTAAAGGGGAGTTTTTCTTGCCACTGTTTGGCTTAAGGTTTTTCTCCCACTAGGGGAGTTTTTACCTGCCATTGTTTATGTAATAATTGCTCGGGGTTTATGTTTATGTTTATGTTCATGTTCTGGATCTCTGGAAAGCGTCTAGAGATACCATCTGTTGTATTAGACGCTATATAAATAAAATGTTATTGAATTGAAAGCGTTGTTCTGACCTTTTCAGATTCTCCATGTCTGCACAAGATGGGTTGAGCTGGGACGGAATGACAGGAACAGTCGTTGGGATTTTCCTACCCATGAGTAGTTCAGCGGGACAGTGTCCATTAGCTAGTGGAGCAGCACGGTAGACCATGAGGGCGAGATAGGGATCACTTGACTTCTTGAGGAGACTTTTGATTGTCTGTACGGACCGCTCTGCCTTCCTGTTGCTCTGCGGAAAGCGTGGACTGGATGTCACGTGGCTGAAGTTCCAGTCAAGTGCAAACTTTCTGAAAGGCTCAGATGCAAACTGTGGTCCGTTATCTGAGCGCACCACCTCTGGAATCCCGTGGCGTGCAAAGATAGATTTGAAGTGCTCAATCACGCCTTCTGATGATGTGGACGTGAGCTTGGCTACTTCGAAGTATCTGGAGAAATAGTCCACGATGACTAGATAGTGTTTATTGTCTATCTGAGACAGGTCTGCACCTACTGTCGACCAGTGGGCAGCATCATTTCTCTGAGGTTTGCTCTCTCCCTGGCACAAGTGTCACAACTCTCTATCAAGTTTGTCAGCTCTCTGCTGAGGCCCGGCCACCACACCGACTTGTTTAGCTCTTGCTTTGCATTTAGTCACTCCAAGGTGACCCTCCTGCAACTTGGTCAGCATGTCTGCTCTGAGCGATGCCGTAATGACGATTCTGCAGCCGTAGAGCAGCAGGCCGTTGTGAACTGTGAGCTCACATGAAAATGGCAGATAGGGTTGGAACACGATTGAGAACTTGTCCGGCCAGCCATCTGCACAGTACAGCTTCAACTGCCGTATTATGTTGTTGTCCTAATGTGTCTGAATTGAGTCTTTTCTCAGTCGCTGGCAGGCGTGCCACGACAGAGTCGGCATACAAGTTGATTTCTTCCTCTTGCGGACCCTCGGGCGTGCTGTTAACGGGTGCTCTGGACAGCACGTCTGCGGTCGCGATCTCTTTGCCGGCCACATGAGATATGCTGTAAGAAAATCTCATTAGACGCATGCGAAGCCGTTGTATGCGTGGTGGGAGTTCATCTAGGTTCCTCGAACCTAGTAGCGGAACCAAATGCTTGTGGTCCGTCTCGATGAAGAAACTTTTCCCAATGAGAAACTCAGAAAACGTCTCGCAGGCCCATGTGGAGGCCAGCGCTTACTTTTCGATCTGGGCATATCGCTGTTGGGTGCTGCTGAGAGATCTTGAAGCATTCGCAACTGGTTACCACTCTGCCCCGTCTTGCCGCTGTAGGAGAACAGCAACCATCCCATATGATGACGAGTCTGCAGACACCAGCGTTTCAGCATTTGGATCATACAAGCCCGACAGGAGTAGTCAGTTCTTGCTTTATGCTGTCGAAGGCTTGCTGCTGTTGTGACCCCCATGTCACCAGATTTGTCTTTCTCAGCAGGTCTCTGAGTGGGCGGGTCTTCTCAGCTAAGTGGGGGAGAAATGTCCCCAGGTGATCTGTCATGCCAAGAAAGCGTCTCACCTCACTGATGTAACTGGGCTCCTTCCGTGCTCTCACAGCGCTCACTTTGTCGGGGTCTGCGCTGATTCCTGATGCCTGAATAACCTGCCCCAGAAACTTTATCCTGCTCTTTGAGAACTCACATTTGTCATTTAGTGTCACACCTGCCTCCTGCACCCGTGACGGAGCTCTCCGCAGTCTCTCGTCATGCTCACTCGGAGTGATGAACGTGGTTAGAAGACAGGACTCTTTACTGAGCGGAATCTGCCAGAATCCAGTATTTGCGTCCAGCTTTGAAAACACTCTGGCTCCGGCGAGCTCCACCACCATAGGAACACACCACTCGGTGGCTCCACCACCATAGGAGCTCCCGGCCGGCTAAGCGGTGCTGTGGCCACCGGCCTGCTAAACAGTGGTGTGGCCACCGGCCGGCTAAGCAGTGCTGTGCTCAGCCCCTTCACAACATAAATATACATATACAACACAGCACCTGTACCGGGTTCCTACCCGGCATATCAGCCTATCACTGCACTGATGACCGTGCTGCCCAGGGAAACACTCGCTGCTCCATAAACGGCTCTGCTGGGTTGTAATGTTTGTCCGGCTGTGACGGAACACAGAGCTGCCGCAGCAACAACTTTAGAGTTAAAAACACGGAGCACGTGCTCGTTTCCGGTCAGAGTCCTGGTGAAGTTCAGAGTTCAGGAATCAGATAAATAAATACCAGTCCAGGAGGATAAAGTTTACCAGGAACACATCCCAGAATCTCAGCTTCTGCTTTAGTTTTAAGACATAAATGAGGAAAACACCCTATTTTCCTCCCTTAAAGTTATAAAAGAAAACGTTATGAGTGACCAAACAACTGTGAGTAAATCAGGATAAAACATTACTGTTTACTGAAGAGTACTACAAACGTAAATACTTACCTGCTGGACTCTACTGTCCTTATTTTTAACAACTTGTGCTTTTTATTATTTTACCTCTTTTCTCATCATTTTATTTCATTTTATTTGTTATTTAAGCGTACTCTTAAATTAAATACTTTTGAAAATCGCACAAAGTTATGGATGAGCCCTGAATACAGGCATTATGATGTAGAATTGTCAAATTGGTTCAATTCACCGTATGAATAGTTACAGATTACTTTGTAATCCTGTATTTGAGCTGGTCTTTGTACGTTTTGACCGTATATAAACGTAATTCTTTCCATTGTAAGAATGAGATGAACCTGCTGGATCTACTGCCCTTACTGACTAACAACTGCTGCTTTCTATTATTTTACCTCTTTTCTTAACATTTTATTTGTTATTTACTGTTTAATTGTGTCTTGCTGCTTTTAATGTTGATGTAAAGCACTTTGAATTACCTTGTGTTGAACTGTGCTGTACAGATAAACTAACTACTAACATTTACCTCTGATGTTCTAGTCGGCGAGTCCAGACCTGCCGGATCTATTCATAGATGCATTTATTCTAAATATTAAAATTGTTTGTTTTCTTAAACCAAGCCCTCATCTCCAGCCCGGAGAGCAGCGTGAGTCAGCGGAGTGTTTACAGTCAGATAGCAGCTCTTATCTCTGCGTTCAGTGTGAACTCAGGGTCAAACCATAGAAACCATGAAAAACAAACCATAGAAACGATGAAAAACAAACCACAGAAACGATGAAAAACAACCTGTTTCCATCAGAACTGGTGAAAAACAACCTGTTTCCATCAGAACTGGTGAAAAACAACCTGTTTCCATCAGAACTGGTGAAAAACAACCTGTTTCCATCAGAACTGGTGAAAAACAACCTGTTTCCATCAGAACTGGTGAAAAATAACCTGTTTCCATCAGAAACGATGAAAAACAACCTGTTTCCATCAGAACTGGTGAAAAACAACCTGTTTCCATCAGAACTGGTGAAAAACAACCTGTTTCCATCAGAACTGGTGAAAAACAACCTGTTTCCATCAGAAACGATGAAAAACAACCTGTTTCCATCAGAACTGGTGAAAAATAACCTGTTTCCATCAGAAACATCAGAGTGAATTTGGAGGTGGAGCCTCCGGAGCCTCCGGAGCCAACAGGCTGGAATTCCCTGTTTTGATGGCGAACCCTCATCGGGGAAGGTTTGAACCAACACGGCGGATCCCGGACGCCGGCGTGATGTTTGTTTGCTCTGCAGTTTCTGATACGACAGGTTATTTTTCTCTCTGCTCCCGTGGAAGGCAAACATTCCAGTCCTGGAAGTTCATCGTTTGATCTGCTGGTCATGTGACCTGCCCTCCTCTTCATCGCCCTCGTAAACACTGCAGCAGGGCCTGTAGTAGTTAGTAGTTCATCTTTATTTCCACCGGGAGCTATTTATGATAGTTACTGAAGTCTACCACTTTTATTTTAAACCGTTTTAGTACTCTGTGAGCGTAGCTTATCAGCAGCACGAGCCTGCGCTATCGTGACGGGGATTGAGGAACTCAGCTAGCACCAGCTAGCAGAAGCTAACTAGCAGCAAGATGCCTCCCTTTTCCTTTTCCATGGAAGATTACCACAAACTGCTCCAGAAGATAGCAGTACTGGAAACAAAAATTCACAGGCTCGAAGTGAATGGAGAGATAAATGGACAATATGGGAATGAATCTACTCTGACGACTCCCCAAAACAGTGAAAGGGAGCAAGCTAACAGAAAGCTAACTAACACCACAAAGACGCAACAGGAGCCGAGTATAAAAGGCAATACATCAACAAATCCTCCCTGGAACTCTTGGTGCGAAGCCAAGGCACTACGAGAAGACGGTTATCAGAATCAGAATCAGCTTTATTGGCCAGGTTCGAACATTGTCCAATTGTCCAGGCAGAACCCAGCACCTGGTGACCTTGGACGACATCGAGTGGCCTGCATTACCATCGCACAGGAATGACTCTTCAACCCCAGTACCCGGCAAGAGGAGGAAGGCTACAACAAAAGCTGAGAGCAAATCGCCCCAAGACACAGGGATTCTACTGGAGAACAGATTTACTCCACTCTCTCAAACTCCTGACTCCCTGGGAGAAGGCTCATCTTCCGGCTCCAGAGACAGGTATGAGGCTAAATCCATTGCTAAAGGGCTACAGGCAGAGCTAACGACTGGGCCTCGTACGCTGATAGTGGGCGACGGAGCTGTGAATGAGATAAAATCATTTTTCAGCAAAAACTCAAAAGTACTTGGTTTTACCAATGACATGGTGTCTGATATCACAAAGAAGATCCGGAGCATTGCTGCGGAGCATCCGACAGCTAAAGCTGTCGTCATTCACACAGGAGCCCTTGACGTTGTGAAGCAACAATCAGAGATATTAAAACAAGACTTCACTGATCTGATGAGCACAGTTGCATGCTTAAATACTGAGGTGTTTTTCAGTGGACCTGTACCGACGGTTCGGCAAGGAGATGAGAGATTCAGCAGGCTGATGATGCTAAACAGGTGGCTTAAAGATGCATGTGCTGCTCAATCAATTAACTTCATTGACAATTTCAACATCTTCTGGGGTCGCAGACATCTCTTTAAGGCAGGTGGCTCCCGTCTGAACAAGGCTGGTGGACAGTTGCTGAGCAGTAACATTTTTTATCATCTACGTCACAAACAGGCCCCCATCAAGAACAAGAGGCAGGACGTTCCAAAACAACCGATAAGGCGGCGCTGGGATGAGAACACTGACACAAGGACTGACCATGGAAAACAGAGTCAGAGAGAAACTGCATCATCCTTATCCTCACCCCAACAGGGGGAGTCTCCCCCAGCCCCAACAGGAAACACCAAACCCTCACCCCCCCAGAGCCTACCGAGCTTTCTCTCTCCAGGCAGTCAGGACTCCCCACTCCTGGAATTCACTGAGGATGAAAAGCCTTGTGAATATTGGATTACAACTAACACCATGCCAAAATCCCTTATTTAACCCCCTACATCACCCAACCCCTCCCAAACCACCACCTCGGAAACAGCTGTAAACCAAAAGTAACCGCCCCCCCCCCCACCTCCTCTGAACTACCGTATCAGTGATGTCTGATATGAGTCGGGTCCAGGTTGTGATGTCAATATTAACATTGTTCTGTCCCAGGAAAAGTCTGGGCCCCATGGAGTTAAATCAGCTTTCTCTATCCCTGTGATGATAGGTAACAGAAAATGTATCAAACTGGTGAGAAATGAAAAGAGTTCAGTTAAATCTGCTAATCTGTTGAGTATATCATGTCATCCTTGAAACTCACCAGTGTCTCCTGTTAAGGATTTACATGTACATTTATCCCTTTTAAATATCAGGTCTCTGGTTGGTAAATCTTTCCTAATCAATGATTTTATTAACAAGCGCAACCTTGATTTTATGCTTTTAACTGAAAATTGGTTAATTCAGGATAATAGTGCAGCAGTTCTTATTGAGTTAACACCCCAGAATTTTAGTTTCTTTAGTGAAGCAAGAATACATAGGAGAGGAGGCGGAGTTGCCACTCTGTTCAAGGACAGCTTCCAATGCAAGAAAATGTCTTATGGTCAATTTGATTCCTTTGAATATGTTGCCATTCAGTTAAAATCCCCCTGTCGACAAATCTTAGTGACCATCTACAGACCACCCAAATATGATGCAAGTTTTTTTGATGAGTTTGCCAAACTACTGTCAAATATCCATCCATCCATCCATCCATTATCTATACCCGCTTTATCCCTTGCGGGGTCACGGAGGTCTGCTGGAGCTCATCCCAGCACTGTCAATTATGTGCATGGATATTGATTGTGTTGTTTTAGTTGGTGATTTTAACATTCATGTTGATAATCCCAAAGATGGATGTGCTAAGGAACTTTTAAATATTCTGGATAATTTTGGGCTTTCCCAGCATGTCAAAGACTCAACGCATAACCGAGGACATGTTTTAGATTTAATTATTTCCAAGGGTCTTAATATATCAGAGGTTGTGGTGAACAATGTTGCTCTCTCTGATCACTACTGTGTTTTGTTTAAAATGACCACTGTTGCCAATCCTATGAAAGGTGAAGCAGAGGTAATCAGAAAGCGTTATATAAATGATAACACCTGTGCATTATTCACCCAGGGTTTTACACCATCAACAACCCTGTCCTCAGTTCTAGTTGATGACCTTGTTAACAGTTTCAGTTCCAATGTTATGACTGTTATTGATTCTATCGCACCAAAGTTCTGTCCGGGAGGAAAGAGTCACCCTGGAGAAACGCCACACTGGTTAAAGCACAGAGAAGGATATGTAGACAAGCAGAACGCAGGTGGCGCAAAAACAAACTTCAGGTATATTACAACATTTATAAAGAGAGTCTTTGCTACTATAACCAGGAACTGAAAAATGCAAGGCAATCGTATTTTTCATAGATTATCAATAGAAATAATAATAATAATGTTCACACACTGTTTTCTGTGGTAGAAAGACTGACAAACCCCGCAGCCTCAATCCCCCCTGAACTGCTGTCTGAAAAGTTCTGTAAATACTTTGCTGACTTTTTCACAAACAAAATATTACAGATAAGACAAGATATGTGCAGATTACACCAGGAAACTGGACCACATTACACCAGGAAACTGGACCACATTACACCAGGAAACTGGACCATATTACACCAGGAAACTGGACCATATTACACCAGGAAACTGGACCATATCACACCAGGAAACTGGACAACATTACACCAGGAAACTGGACCATATCACACCAGGAAACTGGACAACATTACACCAGGAAACTGGACCACATTACACCAGGAAACTGGGCCACATTACACCAGGAAACTGGACCATATTACACCAGGAAACTGGACCACATTAAACCAGGAAACTGGACCATATTACACCAGGAAACTGGACCACATTACACCAGGAAACTGGACCATATTACACCAGGAAACTGGACCACATTACACCAGGAAACTGGACCATATTACACTAGGAAACTGGACCACATTACACCAGGAAACTGGACCATATTACACCAGGAAACTGGACCTGGATCTGTTAGTTCCTATGAAGCTCCCAGACCCCTGAGGTTCATCTGGATCTGTTAGTTCCTATGAAGCTCCCAGACCCCTGAGGTTCATCTGGATCTGTTAGTTCCTATGAAGCTCCCAGACCCCTGAGGTTCATCTGGATCTGTTAGTTCCTATGAAGCTCGAAGTTGAATGAAGTTAAATTGTGCTATATAAATAAACTTGCCTTGCCTAAAACTGTAGCTCTGCAAAGGTAGAAAACCATAGTATTTTTTGGCAAAGCAGCAGAAATTGGCAGAATACGGGAAGATAAGATAAGATAATCCTTTATTTATTCAGCAGCATTACACTCAACACACACATGCAGGGGAGGGGTAAAAAGTAAAAAGTAAGAGATATATATAATTACAAGATATAGACAGTATATATATTTCCATTGCGATGGAAATAAAAGTAGTGCGAAGGAATTGTTATTGCACTGTAATAAAAAACTTCACAGAACAACCTGTACATTTTACAATTTTAAACTGTAATCCTTTACAAAATAACATCATACAATTTACGTACAAAACTATTCAATTCAACATCCATTTTCAGCCAAATTAGCATGACTACGCCTTCATTAAAGTTAATTTCTCCCGTACAATTCACGTGCAGCCATTGCTTATTTTACATCTAATCCCATAAAATTTCACTGGAAAACATCAAAATAGAGCATTATTAATCGGTAAAAGCCTCATTATAAGACAGTAATTTGACTGAATTTGTCTACTTATTTTATTAAAAGATTGTGTGTTGTGTAATATATTTTGTAGTATTAATAGCAGTGTTTTGTTGTGAAATAAACATTTACATAGTATCCTTGAATTATTTGAGTAATGTCTTCATTAAATGAGTTATTACTAAGTTGGACAGACAAACTGACACAATGTCAACAAGATTTTCCCCTGTAACAAGAACTTCCTTCACTGTTGCCGTTTCACTGTCTTTTACGGTCATTTCTACGGCTTTTCTTACAGTGTGCACATGTGGTTATTGCACATGTGGTTATTGCACATATGGTTATTGCACATATGGTTATTGCACATATGATTATTGCACATATAGTTATTGCACATATGGTTATTGCACATGTGGTTATTGCACATATGGTTATTGCACATATGGTTATTGCACATATAGTTATTGCACATATAGTTATTGCACATATGATTATTGCACATATATTTATTGCACATATAGTTATCGCACATATGGTTATTGCACATATGGTTATTGCACATGTGGTTATTGCACATGTGGTTATTGCACATATGGTTATTGCACATATGGTTATTGCACATATGGTTATTGCACATATGGTTATTGCACATATAGTTATTGCACATATGGTTATTGCACATATGATTATTGCACATATAGTTATTGCACATATGGTTATTGCACATGTGGTTCTTGCACATATGGTTATTGCACATATGGTTATTGCACATATAGTTATTGCACATATAGTTATTGCACATATGATTATTGCACATATAGTTATTGCACATATAGTTATCGCACATATGGTTATTGCACATATGGTTATTGCACATGTGGTTATTGCACATGTGGTTATTGCACATATAGTTATTGCACATGTGGTTATTGCACATATGGTTATTGCACATATGGTTATTGCACATATGATTATTGCACATATAGTTATTGCACATGTGGTTATTGCACATGTGGTTATTGCACATATGATTATTGCACATATAGTTATTGCACATGTGGTTATTGCACATGTGGTTATTGCACATGTGGTTATTGCACATATGATTATTGCACATATGATTATTGCACATATGGTTATTGCACATTTGGTTATTGCACATGTTCTGCACATGTTTTCCACATGTTCTGCACATGTTCTGCACATGTTTTCCACATGTTCTGCACATGTTCTGCACATGCACATGACCGGAGACTCCACGATGATGCAACCCCAGGAAACGGTTGCAGAGCCGCGTCAGAACCAGAAACAAAAGGAGCGGTAAAGTGTGACAGCGGATCCTGGGAAGTGTGGGGGTGCAGACGGGGGGGTCAACATGAGTCACGGGCCAACAATGGCCCGCGGGGCTAGTGAGGCCGTGCAGACGTGCACGTTGGCCACTGCGTGTCCGTGCGGGACGTGCATGTGCTCAGGTCAGACTTCCCGCTGCAGAGCTCCGTTCTGTTCTGTTCCGGGCTATTATTATCTCCGGAACAGGAAAATCCAGACGGGAACTTCTGCTGGAAGGAGCCAAGAAACCCGGCCTGGGTGCGCGCGCAGCTCCGCAGCTCTGCAGGGTCCCGAGAACCGCAGCTCTTATCCCGGTGCGGTTCCTGAACTCAGCTTTAATGGGTTTATGATCCCCTGCTCCGTTAAACTCGGGTTTTATGATAAACTCGGGTTTCATGATGAACTCGGGTTGTATGATCCCCTGCTCTGAAACTCGGGTTTCAGAGAATTTAACAGAACTGAACAAAATTTAACAGAACTTAACAGAACTTAACAGAAACCCTTCATAGTACTTTATTGCCACAACTTGTTGCACTATTGTTGTCTGTTTTTATGTATTGTTTTCATTGTTTTTACCTCCTTTTATTGCACCGTGGATGAGAGGGAAAAGCAATTGCATTCCTTGTATGTCTGATAGATATTTGGTGTGACAAATAAAGGAACCTTCAACCTTATTACCCCCTGCTCTGAAACTCGGGTTTTATTAATTATTTCTGAAACTCGGGTTTTCTGGGTTTTAACTCGGGTTTATGGGTTTTAACTCGGGTTTTTTGATGCTCCTGCTCCGCTAAACTCTGTTTCTCATGTCGGATCCTCCTGCGCGCCCCCGCTCCCACGCACGCTCCTACGCACCAGTTTCCCCCCGACAGTAACTTGTGTAAGAAGCGTTTTTGGAGCAGAATAAGAAGAAACCCCTCATGAATGAATGAATGAATGAATGGACTCTCTTGTCTCTTGTCACAGCAGGAAAAACGCGGCGCTGCTTCATCTCTGAAAACTGATTTGATTTGATTAGATCTTTATTTTGTACATGTGAAAAACAGCAATTCAAGAGAAGATGAGCAAACAACACCACAAAACCATGAATTTCATACTTTAAAACTTGATATCTTCATGAATGTGCAAAAAGGAGCAGGAAGAAGTTTAAACTTCTCCACCAAACCCGCGTCCCTGTGCCGAATTATGTAAATGTAAATGTATCGACCTACAGCTGAACCAAAGTGCTTTACAGAATAAACATACAATCAAGACAAAAAGTGCTTGCAGAATAAAACAAGAATAAAACATATGAACATATAAAATATCAAGACCAAAGTATAAAAAGTGTCGCCGCACTATGGTGTTAAAAGCCTGAATAAATACGTTTTCAGTTTAGATTTAAAAAGGTTTATTATAATCATGAATATGAGTTATGATCGATTTCAAGTTTGGAGAAACAAACCAAAGCGCTGTAACTTTAATATCAGTGTTTCCTGCTGTAATTGCAGCTTTGCAGTCGTTTCTGGTGGGAAGGGAAGTGTGTGTGTGTGTGTGTGTGTGTGTGTGTGTGTGTGTGTGTGTGTGTGTGTGTGTGTGTGTGTGTGTGTGTGTGTGTGTGTGTGTGTGTGTGTGTGTGTGTGTGTGTGTGTGTGTGTGTGTTCCGGGATTGCAACATCAAACGCCGGTGACGTCACTCCGACGCACTGAGCCAGAACCGCCTGTTCCAAAATAAATATTGACGTGATCGTTGTATTCAAATGAGCGGCATGACGGGCCCCGGCGGGCCAATCAGAGCGCGTCCTGCCTTTACACCTTCTTTTCTGAAACCATTCATAACGACGATGATGCGTCAAAACACGCAGGAGCCGGCTATAAATACGGCCGCGCGCAGCGCGCACTCAGACAGAAATCCCAGGGAAGGAACAGATTATTACAGATTATTTTACCTCTTACCTCTTGGTCTGCGTTTACCTCTCTCTGCATTCACAGAGAAATCCCAGGGAAGAGACACAACCTGATTATTCCTGAGACATCTGCAGAAATCACAGGAATCTGCAGAAATCCAAGGAATCTGCAGAAATCCCAGGAACGGAACAACCGGAGCGCAGGAACCTGATTTCTACCTCTCATTGCCTTTTTCTCCTGCACATTCCACTCTCTCTGCACCAGAGAATGTTTCCGGCTGGATCGTTTGTGCAGCGCGACGTGGTGCCGGTGCTGCTGGTGTCGGTGCTGGTGTCGGTGCTGGTGTCGGTGTCGCTGGGCTCCCCGGTGCCGGAACCGGAGCCGGGCTCCCCGCCGGGGCTGATCCGCTGCGCGCCCTGCTCCCCGGAGCGGCTGCTCCAGTGCCCGGCCGTGCCCCCCGGCTGCCCGGAGCCCCGCCGGCTCCCCGGCTGCGGCTGCTGCCTGGCCTGCGCCCTGCGGGCCGGCCAGCCCTGCGGGATCCACACGGCGCCCTGCGGGTCCGGGCTGCGGTGCACGCCCCGACCCGGGGACCCGCGGCCGCTGCTGGCGCTCACCCGCGGACACGCGCTCTGCACGGAGGTCCCGGAGCCGGAGACCGGTCTGGAGCCGGAGCCGGAGACCCGGACCACGGGAGGTAAGACCCCGCCTCTCACCTACCTAGATATTTATATATATATATATATATATATATATATATATATATATATATATATATATATATATATATATATATATATATATATATATATATATATATATATATATGTATATATATATATATATATATATATATATATATATATATATATATATATATATAGCCTACATGTTTAGATATATACATAGACATTATAGTATAGTGTAAGGTGTATATGGGCATGTGTGTACAAATATATAGAAATACTCCACTACGTGTATGTGCATTGAAGTTGGAAACGTTTGTGCAGCTTGGTCAATTCAAATCCTTAATTGCTGACCATTTTGCTCGTGTTTGTAATTGTTTTTAATATTTCTTTTAATTTTATTGTATTATTCTTTTATATGGTTGTTACATTCGGCATCATTGTAAATGAGGACTTGCTCTCAATGATTTCTCCGAATTCAAATAAAGGTTGATGATGTATAGGTATGTGTGTGAGTATTAGTACAGTATATAATGATATAATAATGATAATAATACTGTTATTTAGCAGTGTGAGTACAGTGTGTGAGTATTTATAAATATGGGTTAAATGATTAGGGAATGGGGGTAGAATTAAATAGGTTTACACTTCTCCATCCCCGGAGCCCCAGGCTCCAGCAGCTCCATCACAACTCACGTTCTCTCCCCCCCCCCAGATCAGGGAGACCTGCAGGCCGGGAACTCGGCCGTCCTCCCGGACCCCGGATCCAGCCTCCCCGAATCCAGCCTCCCCGGATCCAGCCTCCCCGGATCCAGCCTCCCCGGATCCAGCCTCCCCGCAGACACGCAGGACAGCATGAAGGACACACTCGTGGCGATCCGGAAGACCCTTGTGGACCAGGTGAGACCTGGGGTTTAGGGAATCCTGGGAATCCCGGGAGTCCTGGGAGACTATCCAGAATTAACATTGCAGATTTGTACAATTGCATTTCAACTATAGTCGTAATTACATTGTGACTAATTGTCATTCTAGATATCTATAACGTCATTTAGTCAGAAGAACTCTAATCCTAGATATCTGTAATTACATTTTGACTAGGCAGAATGGAAGTTAAGGATATCTCCAATCTGAAATATCTCTAATTAAAATTAATTTCAAGATATCTATAACTTGATAAGATATCTACAATTAAATTGATAATGTACAAAGTGTTCAACAGATTGTTACCTAGTAAAATTGTAAGCATGTTTAAAATAAGAGTAAGTAGATATGAGCTTCGAGGGAAACGTATGATTGAAAAACCAAAGTCTAGGACTAAAATTAAAGATCAATGTATTACTGTAAGGGGTGTAAATATATGGAATGCACTTGATGAAAAATTGAAGATGTGCCAGTCGATTCATGCATTCAAACGTTTGTTTAAGTATAATGTGTTTGAAAAATATGAGGGATCCAGTAGTTGATACTATTACGGAATTATGTTCGGGATTGTGTAAAAATATGATTTATTTTTTTGTACTATGTTTTGTATGTTTGATCTGAATAAGTTGATCATGTGAGAAGGGTAGGCGTAAATAAGCAACAGCTTCAGCCTATTCCTTTTCGGTTAGGTCTTTCTTTTTTTATGTGAAATAATGCTTTCAGTTGGTGTCTACATTAAGAATGACCTGACCGAAATAAATATATTTTCATTCATTCATTCATTCAAATTATGACTCTCCGTAATTCCAGTTCAACATATCTACAACTTTGTTCTGACTAGTCAAAACTTAATTTAAAGGAGCATGAGGCAGGATTGAGGCAGGATTCATGAAAATAATTCGTATACGTTTTAAGTTTTCTAGTAATAATGTCAGATGAAGCGTTCCAAACCCAAAAGAATGATTCCTCTAGTGTATCTCTCCGTTGCCTTGAACAGGCTGTGTGCTGCAAAATGTGCTGCAATGTGACCGGAATTTCCCGCGCTGTCCTGCGGATGTGACGTCACATGACGCTGCATGCCCGTTCTCCCTGTTCTCCCGTTCTCCCCGTTCTCCCGTGCCGGCTTCACTGTTGGCTGCAGTACCCCCAACGGCCGTCGTGGTGAATGGTGACGCTAGAGAGTCTCATTTCTTAAAAGGAGCCTCATGCTCCTTTAAGAAATCTAAAAAGGACGATGTAGATATGTTGAATTGAGGGGAATTAAAGATATCTTGAACTGGAATTGTGACTATAGTCAGAATTAAATTGTAGATATCTTAAACTGGAATTACAGCTAGTCGTAATTCAGTTGTAGATATCCGTAATTCACATTACAGATTTCTGCAACTGAATTGTAGATATCTGTGATTAGAAACCCCACACATATGACTGGCAGAATGACGTTGATATCTGAAATGACAATTGTGGACAGGAAGAATGGAATTTTAGACATCTGAAAAGCTCTTTTTGACTAGGAAGAATGGAATTGCGGATATCTGCAACAAATATCCAGTCTAGCTGTTAGATATTAAAACGTCTGGCCGTATACCTGCACGTTTAACCCTCTTGGTTAAGCCTCTTGGCCAGGTTTCCCTCGCAAAAGAAATTCAGTCTCAAGGGATTTTCCTGATAAAATAAAGGTTAATAAATAATAACCCGTTTTTCCCCCGTTTCTCGCATGTTTAACCCGTTTTCCCCTCTTTATCGTTCCAGGGTCCGTGTCACCTGGAGCTGCAGACGGCTCTGGAGAAAATCGCTGTTTCCCAGCAGAAGTTGGGAGACAAGTTAACCACGTTCTACCTCCCCAACTGCGACAAATACGGCTTTTACAAACCCAAACAGGTGGGTAGTATCAGAATCTCAGAATGTCAGAATGTATTAAAGGAAGCCCCATGTAAAACACACACACGCACGCACGCACGCACGCACGCACGCACGCACGCACGCACGCACAAACCCTCCCACATTAGTCTAGTTACAAAATAGACTCATTGAATATCTGGAACAATGAAATGAAAAAGAGAAAAAAAAGGACAAATTAAAGCTGCAAGCAGCGATGAACGGCCAATTTTCACCCATAAAGATCAAGGACTCAAAACTAAGTCCGATGACACCACAATGACTCTTTATGTCAAACCATTCAAAAGTTATGACAGAAAGTAGGAACTATCACATATCGACCAACCAGATGAAGCGCGCTTTTTGGCGTCGCCACGGTAACACTTTTGACAGAGAAAAGTAATGCGCGTAGTCGCAGGATGGAGACGCACATTTTGATGTATAACACATCTGGGTGCACGTTACGGTTCGGGCTGAATTAATTGCCGAAGGAATGGCATAAATTGCGCCAAAATGACACGATTAATTCAAACTGTCCGACTTCCTGTTGGGTTTCGGCCATGGCTCCAAGAGACTTTTCTTTAAGTTGCGCCATGATACAGGTGTGTACCGAATATTCGTGCATATACTTCAAACCGTATTGTGGGGCTTGAGGCACAAAGTTTTCTAGGGGGCGCTGTTGAGCCGTTAGGCCACACCCATTAATGCAATCACATTTTTCACCAGGCCTGACTTGGTGCAAAATTTGGTGACATTTGGGGCACGTTTAGGGGGAAAAAAGACGCCAAAAAGCGCCCCCCCCCCCCCCCTTCATCTGGTTGGTCCATATTTGATAGTTTCTATTTTCTGCCATAACTTTTGAACGGTTTGACATAAAGAGTCATTGTGGTGTCATCGGACTCGGTTTTGATTCCTTGACTTTTTTATTGGTGAAAATTGCACGTGTGAGGGCCCGCTTTAATATATGTTTGTACTTGACAGCATGTTGTTTAGTAGCATTAATAATTAAAAGATTCTGCCTGAGCCTTTTTCATTCAAACTGTAAAATGTCTCTTCCTCGTTGTCTTGAAAGGTTTATATGACTGAACTAAAGTGAAATGTTTGTGTTTCCCTGCAGTGCGAGTCGTCCCTGGACCGGCGGGCGGGCCGATGTTGGTGCGTTAACTCCTGGAACGGGAAAAGGACGTTGGGAACCGCCGAGCTGCCGGCGGACGCCGAGTGTCCCTGAAGAGAAAATAAAGAGATTAGAGATTAAAGATCTCACAAAAAGACACAAAAAAAGAGAAGAAGAAGAAGAAGCAGCAAGCCACTGATTTATTTTTGTTCCTTTTTCATGGGTGTTTTTTATTTATTGCTCTTGTTATTGATCCTGGTGTGTTTGATTCCGGTACCGAGGGGCCCGTGGCCCCCCCTGGCCCCCCCTTACTACGTCCTTATCAAACACCCGGTCCAAAGAAAAGAGAAAAAAATCTATTTTTGTTTTTCTGAAGAGGAGATTTTAATATTGATGCATTTATTTCTACTCTTAAGCCTTATTTATTATCAATTTATTACACTTCATTTGTTATTTGTGATCATTCATTAATATTTATATCTTTTTTGCCTTATTGTTATTTTTATATTATTTTTAAGCATGTACAGAGTGTATATTTTTAACTGAGCTGAGCTCTGCCCTTAAACGAGTTTTGTGGAGGTTTTGGTTCGTGACGAACCAACGAGAACAAAAGCACTGAGTGACCAAACGTCATTTAAAGTATTTCTACATGAACTCACGACTCATTTCCAGGTTTTGCCATTTGTTACGTCCTCTTGTTTTTCATTGTTATCCTTTTTTTCTGTGCTTTTGTCAGCAAATGCAAAACTCAGTCAGAAACCTTCTGCTAGCATGCAGCTAGCGCCTCACACGGGTATTTCTGCATCAACTACCTCTGATATTTAAGTGTCTTCTCTCAGTTCTGTTAATGTTTCTCTCTAAAGAAAAAAAAGACAAAGTCTTGCTTGTTTCTATGTTTCTGTTCTGGTTCACCGAGAAACCACGACCATAAAGCGAGTCCTGTAGCGTAGCCTGTAGCGTAGCCGCGGCTGTAGCTAACGTGGCTAATGCGGCTAACGTGGCTAACGTGGCTAACGCGGCTAACAGGATTGCTAAATGCTGCTGACGGAGAGAGACAATTATACATGTGAGTCTTTTCCAAAGTGACTAAACTTGTTCACTTGTGTGTATGTTATACTTTTGTAATTGAGATGTAATGTAAGAAAAAAAGGTGATATATTTAATAAAAACATGAACCTGAGTCGCAAGTGTGTTGTGCAACATAGGAGGGCTGTTCCAGTTATCAAGAGTTATTCATAATTTTATTCAACAATTATTAGACTATTTATCAAATTGAATTATCAAAATGATTTAATCCTCGGGGCACCACCTGGATTTCCAGGAAAAATGGTAACTTTAACAGCAGAAATCAGTCTCAGAGATTAGGGATTATTCCACCAGAACAGTAAGGGTTATTCTTTCTGGTGAATAATGTTATTTCTGGTGAATAATGTTGAAGGCATTTACCAGTTCGGCTCTAGTTCTGTCAAACAGCCATGGTGACAAGAATATGTGTAAAACATCACAAACAACTTCTCATTAAAATCAATCAGGATTTATTTACATACAGGTGTCAAGCAGATGGAAAAAGCGACACCCCGAATGAATCCTGATGGTAACTACATTAAAACATAAAACACTAACTATCAAGAAAAACAACAACAATAAAACGTTGACTGCAAAAGGAGAATAAATCAGAACAGTAAACACCTGATATAAAACTCCCGATCATCTGTGTCTCCAGACGACTGGCTGCACGAGGCCGACAAGACCTTTAAAGATGGCGGCGCCCTCGTCACCACGTGTAATGAGACAGGATGACGGCGCGGTATTTAAAACCACGGATAACTGGCGAAGATGGCGCCACAAAATAAACTAACAACAATAATGCCGGTAGTTGCCGGCGTTACACAGTAATATACATCTGGTAAACAACCTTAAAAACACAAATTTATCTCTGAACCGCTCTAGATTAAACTGATCGCCCAGAACACATAAACCTCACGCCTTCCGGTCTCCGGATCTGGGGCTGCAGGTTCTGCCGGGGGTTCCAGTCCGAGGCCTCGTTTCTCTCTCTGCTTCCAACTCTGGAAAGAGATGGGACAGTAGCTGCAGTGGCGCCTCACGCTGGCTCACTGGTGCCGGACCACTGGTGCCGGACCACTGGTGCCGGCTCACTGGTGCCGGCTCACTGACAAAAAACGTGTGTAAATCAAGTTATATTTGTGTTGAGTTCTCGCGAGAGGCTGAGTTCCCGCGAGATGTGTTAGGAGCACGAGGAGCACAGAGATAGCAGCAGCATTCAATGTCGAGCTGAAAAATATACTTTTGGTCATTAAACAAATAGTAATTGTACATTAAGCGAAAATGTATTCAACAAAGAGGTTACATAGGTATAAATAATCTGGATCAGAAAGAAACCATAGAGTCCCTGCAGGAGTATATGGAAGAAAATTACAATAGGATTGTCATGGGGAAAAAAGACGCAGCTACCCCGAACGCCTCATCGTCAAAAAGATCCCGGGACGAAAAATCACCTAGAGCCATCTCCCCCCCAGGTAACACCACTACAGACGCCCTGCTGTCCATCGACGCCCGGCTAAGTGGCTTTGAGAACCGTCTGTCCCTCCTGGAGGTTCTGCACAGGGAGATACAAGCGCTGCAGACCTCCCTGGAATTCAGCCAACGGCAGGTGGAATCGCTCGCGGCTGAAAACCGGGATTTAAAGGAGTCGGTAAAAACTCTGACAGATGGGATGAGCCAGCTTAAAAGGGAGAATAAGACCATGAAAGAGGCAAATTTAGACCTTCAAAGTAGAAGCATGCGCGACAATTTAGTATTCTCTGGGATCCCCGAAAAAGCTGATGAGGATCCTGTGGAAACTGTTCAGGATTTCATCCGCAACCACCTGAAGCTTCCGGAAGACATGGCAAATTCCATCACGTTTCACCGCGTCCATCGCCTTGGAGGAAGAAGAGCGGAAGCCCAGAGACCCAGACCCATTGTTGCCAAATTCGAACATTATGAGCAAAAAGAGCAGGTTCGGAGACGGGGGCCACAGCTACGCAGATTGCCGTTCTCCGTGAACGACCAGTTCCCCCCCTCTCTTTCTCTCTCACTAAATGGTGATTAGATTAGATATAGCTTTATAAACATTTGGTAATTAGATTAGAGATAGCTTCATAAACACTTGGTGATTAGATCAGATAAAGTTTCATAAACATTTTCGGCACATATTAAGGTATTTATAATTTTTGATCTGCTAGTCTCAATGAGTTACAGTCACACATTGGTGATTGTTTCTTTTTTTTCTTTTCTCTTCCCCCTCTTCTCTATCTTTTTTCTGTTTTCTTTTTTCTTTTAATTATGATTAGAATTATTTCCCTCCCCCTCACCCCACCTCAATTGTCACACTCCTTTTTTCCTCTTTCCCTCCATGTCTCACTCTGCTGCACTTTCCGGTTGGTTAATTGGAACAAACATACATTTAGATTAACATGGCACACACACATATCCAACTCCTGCAACATTACCATTTACATATAATGTTATTTTCAGTGATTGGATTATGGATAAATTAAAGTTCGTCACCTGGAACGTAAACGGAGCCGGGAACACATCAAAGAGATTAAAACTTCTTAATCAGATACAAACTCTGCAGGCAGACATTGTTTTACTACAAGAAACACACTTAGTTAAAGCTTCAGCAAATGCATTGGCCACGCCACAGTTTCCGCATGTTTTCTCAGCCTGTTACAACTCCAGACAAAGAGGGGTAGCCATTCTTATTCATAAAAGAATACATTTCACTGTAAAGGACACACACATTGACTCAGAGGGTAGATATTTAATTTTAGTCTTGCAAATTCAAAGCTTGAATTTATGTATTTCTAATGTATATGGTCCAGATGTTGATGACTCTTCGTTTTTTCACTCTTTTTTCACCTCACTTTCTGCTCACCTAGACAACACAGTCATCATCGGAGGAGACCTCAACATGGTTCTGGACCCTGGAGTGGACAGGCTCAGTAATGCAGGTGGACACAGGAGTTGGCAGTCAGCAAGTATTGTTAAGCAATACATGAATGATCTGGGTCTTTGCGATACATGGCGCTCTTTACACCCAACCCTTAGGAACTACACTTTTTTCTCAGCCGTTCATCACTCATATTCTAGGTTAGATTATTTTTTAGTCAGTAGCTCTCTGATGAGAGATATCTCAGAATCACAAATTCACCCAATCAATATTAGCGATCACGCACCTGTTTCTTTCACTCTGGAGAAGGGGGGAGCGTATCATCCTCCAAGGTTTGGAGATTTAATACATCATTGCTCAAAGACCCCGACTTTACTAACTTTTTTAAGAAAGAATGGGATATTTTTTTGCAAAATAACGACCAGCCGGAAATATCAGCGAGCGTTCTATGGGAAGCAGGGAAAGCAGTAATGCGAGGCAAAATAATTTCCTTTTCCTCAAATAAGAAAAGAAAAGACAACTTAAAAACAAAAGAATTAGAAGGTGAAATAAAGACGCTAGAGGAGGCCTTCCAGACCTCTGCAGATGAACGTATCCCTAACAAAATAAGGAAAACTAAAATAGAATTAAATTAAATAATTGACGCAAAAACGCAGTTTCTAGTACAAAGGCTTCGCCTGGAAAACTTTGCACATGCTAACAGATCAGGAAAATATTTAGCCAATCAATTAAAAATAAACAAAGATAAAACAACCATAACATCTATTAAGGACCAGTCAGGGGAAGTTACACATGATCCCTGTTTAATAAATTCAGTCTTTAGAGACTTTTACTATAAATTATACTCGTCACAAATTGAACCATCTGATCAATCCATTAATAAGTTTCTTGGAGAAATTAACCTGCCAAAGTTACATCAGGAACAGGTTACGAATTTAGATTCACCGCTCTCAATAGGAGAACTTCATGAAGCTCTTCAACATATGCCCAATAATAAAGCTCCGGGCCCAGATGGTTTCCCAGCTGAATTTTATAAGGAATTCTGGAGCATATTAGCACCAACATTTTATAAAATGATTCTAAATATTAGGGAGAATAAAAGCTTACCCTTAAATATGAACTCTGCTAATATTAGTCTTTTATTAAAACCGGAAAAAGATCCCTTGCTCCCATCGAGCTACCGCCCAATTTCATTGATAAATGTAGACCTTAAAATAATTAGCAAGGCCCTTACTGAACGTCTGAAAAGAGTCACCCCTTCTATTATACATCCAGATCAAACAGGCTTCATTAAAGGTAGACATTCGTCTACTAATATTCGCAGATTATTAAATATTATAGACTATTCCAGTATCAATAAACAGGAAACTACTATTATATCCTTAGACGCGGAAAAAGCATTTGATAAGGTAAGTTGGAAGTTTCTATTGGCAACCTTACATAAATTTGGATTTGGTGAATCTTTCATTGACTGGATAAAAATATTATACAGCTCTCCCAAGGCACGTGTAAGGACAAATGATCAAATCTCTACAAGTTTTACCTTGCAAAGAGGCACTAGACAGGGTTGCCCTCTCTCTCCCTCATTATTTGCAATATTTATTGAACCTTTAGCAGCAGCTATTAGACAAAATCAAAATATTAAAGGTATACAATGCAAAATAGTAGAGCACAAAATAAGTCTTTATGCGGATGACGTACTCCTCTTCCTCCAGAACTCACGATCTTCACTATCACAGACAATCGCACTTATAGAGGGATTTTCATCTCTGTCTGATTGTTCTATTAATTGGTCTAAATCCACTGTTTTGTGTGTTAACTGCAATTTTAGGAATATAACCAATACTCAATTACAATCAGGGAACATTAGATATTTAGGCATAAATATCTCCCCTAGGCTGTCAGAGTTAATAAAATTAAATTATGTTCAGCTTATAAAGAAAATAGAAGATGATCTTTCCAGATGGAGCTCTCTCCCCATTTCACTCATGGGTAGAATAGCCACCATTAAAATGATGGTTTTACCAAAAGTAAATTATTTTTTCTCAATGATACCATGCAAACCCCCTCTTTCCTGGTTTAAATCGTTGGATTCATGTGTTTCAAATTTTCTGTGGAAAAATAAAACTCCACGTATTAGTTTAAAGACATTGCAAAAATCTAAAGAATATGGAGGTTTAGAGCTACCTAATTTTCAGTATTACTTCCTTGCCAATAAATTACAGTATATTGTAAAATGGTCAAAAGATCATCCTTTAGATAGTCAATGGCTGGACTCAGAACAAGTGTTTTGCAACGAACTAGAAATCTCAGAGTTACCATTTATTAGTCAAAGTATCAAACGTCATCAATGTTTCAAAAGCATTAATATTAGCACAACTTTATCAGCTTGGTGGGAATTTCTTAAAGTAGCTAAAATTTCACCTTTTCCATGTGATCGTACTCCCATATGGAACAACCCAGACATCGTGAAAAATTATAAAAAGATGGTTAATTTCGTTCAATGGAGAAATCAAGGAATACGGTACTTACAGCACGTAATTGTAGGAGGACAGTTTGTACCTTTCAATACACTTATTGTTCAATACGGAGTAAGCAGGAATACATTTTTAGAGTATCAACAACTTAAGGCCATAATAAATAAAACATACAAAATTAGTCAATTAAACTTACAACTTCCCGCTAAGATAATAGATTTATTGAATCTAAGCACTTTAAAGTTGTTATCAAAACTCTACAGGTTAGTATCTAAACTGGACGATTCAGTCTCTCTTCCGATTTCCAAGTGGGAGGCGGATCTCTCTCTTAATACTGACCAGTTTTCTTGGTCACAAATATGCTTAAATACGTTTACTATGACTAAAAACCCAAACTTACAACTTATACAGTACAAAGTTCTTCATAGAATACATTATACTGGACAAAGGATGTTCCAGATGGGCTTTGTCACCTCTAATATCTGTCCACTGTGCACAGAGAACACCCCAGATAATTATATGCATGCTTTATGGTTCTGTACACTGGTACAGAGGTTCTGGAAGGAGATTTGTGAGGATTTATCCACATGGATCAACTACAGAATCCCAGTGTGCCCCACGGTATGTATATTAGGTCACCTGGGAGACATTGAAATAGAACCTAATTGGACACACCGGGTCCTCACTGCCTTATGTATCGCAAAGAAAACCATTCTAGTAAATTGGAAACAAAAATCCAGTTTATGTATCAATCATTTTAGGAATCTTTTATCAGACCATATTAGTAGTGAGATAATGTCTCTCTCCACTGAACAACATTCGGCTGAATTGCACCCTCTGTGGTCCCCGATTATTGGCTTCATTACCTAGTGGGGGCGGGGGGGTGGTGATCTCGTAGCCTTTGGGGTTGGGGGTCGGCTTGGGGGGTCTGGGGCGCGGGCCTCTGGTGGCCCCTGGGGGGCCGTGGGGGGGGCCGTGGGGCCCTGTCCCTGGCCGGTGGGGGCCTGTGGGGGGGGTTGCCTCATGGCGTTGGGGGGGTTGGCTGGGGGGGGCTCGGGTGGGGGGCTGTGGCTTGGGCATCTCTGGGTCTCCGGGGGGGGGGCTGGGCTGTGGACGTGGGGGTCCCACTCGGAGGGCCCGGCCTGCCTGGGTGGGGGGTGGCTGTCTGCGCTGGGGAGGCATTGCTGCTTTGGTCCTCCGTCGCTGGGCGGGGGCCAAGTGCCCCTGCGGATGTGGGGACTCCGTGACCCTTGGGGTGTCCGCCGGGGTGGCCTCGGGGGGGGGGGTGGGGCCGGGTCCGGGGATCGGACCTCCCCTGACCGGGGGTGCACGGGCGGGCGCGGCGGCGGGGTGGCACCATTCCCAGGTGTCTATGTCTTATGTTGTCAGTATGAATGGGAGGATGTTGGACCATTTCCCCCTCCGTCTGGGGGCTCCGGCGGCGCCAGGGGGGCCCGTGGAGGTACGGTGGGGCCCTGGCCCGGCTCGGAGGGCCGGCCCCCGTCTACTGGATGGCCGGTGGGGGGGCACGGGTGTCTTATCAGGGCCGGCTTTGCTGGTCCTGCTTCCTGGCTTCGGCCTCCGCTCCCCCTCCTTCCCCCCCTACACGATTCATACGCACATAGGTGAAGGGCGGGGGGTCCGGGTCGTGGGGGGGCATTGTCCCGCGTGGCCCGGCACTCCCCGCCTCACGGTTTTAACAGCAAAATAGACACTGCACATTCAACACTTAATAAAGACATTTGACAAGGACACGTAGTTCGGGAGGGGGGGGTCGGTGTCAAATCGATACTTGGCCCTCCCCCTCCCTGTTTTTATGGCATTAATCACATGCACTCAACACCAGGGGCGGGAGGGGGTCCCACATCACCCGCGTTCCCTCACCGGCCTGGGATAGGTGGGTCGGGATACCCGGGCCTGGCGGGGCTCGCCGTGCAGCCTGGGGTGCCTTCTGGTGGTGCTGGACCCCCCCGGGGAGGGGGAAACGGTGCGTGAGTGTGTGTCTGTGTCGGTGAGAATGCGGTGTGGAAGGGTCCTGCCATGGAGGATTTGGGCCTCCATTGGCAGGACATCAAAACTTAATAATTTATCAATATTATATTATACAAAGATGGTTATTATTATTATTATTATTATTATTATTATTATTATTATTATGTATAGTATATCATATTATTATTAGTATAGATATCGGATAGTTGTATGGATGAATGAATGGGATGCCTGGGTCTGGGGCCCTCCGTTGTCGGGCCTGCACGGGTGTCGCCTTGTTGGGGGGTTCCCTCTCTCCGGGCCCGTCTCCGGTCCCCCCCGCTGCCTCCGCGGCGGGGCGCTGGCCCCCTGCCGGGTGGGGGTAGTTGGCCTGAAGGGTGAGGGTCTCCTGGCCGCGTGTCCGGCCCGGACCGGGTGGCCGGGGATTGCCTGGGTCGCGGTCCGCCGCCGCGGGATCCCTGGCTGCTTCTTCCCGCGCTGCGGGGGCCCCGCCCGCGGGCCCCCTCGGCCGCCGCCGGGGGGTGGGGGCCTCGCAGGCGGTGGGTTGCCTCCCTCCTGCTTCTCCCCTCTGTGGGGTTGCCGGTGGCCTGGGTTCCGGGCTGTTCCGTGTCGGCCTCTGATCTCGCGGGTGGCGGGGTTGCTCCCCCCTTCCCCCACTATAGATACACTTCAGGTGGAGCTTTGTTTGGTTTATTACACACACACACACACACACACACACACACACACACACACACACACACACACACACACACACACACACACACACACACACACTTACACACTTACACACACACACACAGACGCATGATCATATACATACACACACACACACACATAGACATACACACTGGCTCGTTCACCTACATGCTGGCTCTCTAGTTTTTGGGGTTAGGTAGCGGTAGCGGTAGCTTAGTTCAGACTGCGATCAGATCTCAAGATTTGGGTCGATTGCTGTTCATGTTTTGGTTGGCTCCGTGCCGGTTTCGTGTTTTGTTTGTGGTTTTTTGTTGCAGACTTCCAGTGCTTGACGTGTGTTTCCGTGTGTTCCTGCTTCCTGGATTGGCAGTGGATGTTGTCACCCCCCCCCAAAAAAAAAAAAAAAAAAAAAAAAAAAATCACTGGGCTTGTATGTGTATATTTATGTATGTGTACGCATATGTATGCGTATATATATGTATATATATTAAATATAGTAATAATGCACATATATATACTTTTGGTTTCTACCGTCATGGTATCAATCATTAATATGTGTGCAGACAAGGTAAAAAAAAAAAGACGTTATATTTGTGTTTCCATCAAAAATACATTTGTGTATCTTGTCCTACGCACGTGTGAATTGTTCTGTGCATTTGTGAAACGGTGTGTGCATTTGCGAATGATGAAACGGTTCTAGCTCCATAAAACGGGGCCTGGAAACCGTTCCCAAGGAATCAACATCCTGGCAAATTTAGCCCAAAGTTGGACTGTGAGAAATAGAAAAAGCTGTAAAAGTCGGCGCTCAAACCCTGCAGGCTCCACGGAGCAAGTTAAATGTTAGAGTTGATGACAGAACAATTACAAGACTGAACTGTTGGTTTAGTCGCTGGAAGGAAAGGAAGGAACTCTCTTTATAACAATAACAACGCCAACAATGATTCATGCTGAAGTGTGTTTTCTTTGGGGGGGGGGGGGGTTGCTGGTGATAAACAGTCCTGTCCTGACCCGTTACTGTACCATTACATACATTTAGTATGTATGCAAATGTTCAATGGTGCATACATAATTACAACTATGTAGCTATAATGTCAACTTGTGCAATAACACGTCAGTGTGAGACAGAAATGCAATAATCTGCATCAGCACTTTACAAACTCAAGCACTTAAAAGGAACCCTTAAGACTTGTAGGCCCTAATAAGCCACAATTGTTCTCTTATACTAAAATATGTTAGAAACACATAAAATAATGTAATTGCTTTAAAAATCTACAATGTTTATTACATATTTTGACCTGCGGGAGGCGCCATGTTTCACTCTGGGGGCGATGACATGGTTCGGTTGCTCTGGGAAGATTAGCTATTGACGCTAGCGTTAGTTTAACTGTGACAGGTATCTAAAACATCAGTGGTTTTATGATAGAAGTTTTTTCTCTTTTTTTTTCTTTTATGGTGTTTTTATAGTTCATGGTGCTTTACTTTTTCACCATTTGTTCCTCCGAAACTCTACAATCATGGAATTGATTAACTGGTCTCTCAGCACAATTGTCCAAATTTTTGCGACAAAAATTTGAGAAGACAGGGGGTAAGGGAGCCCTCTTGTCCCGATGGGACATTTTTTTCTGGATACACAATGGATTCCTACAAATACTCGAAGCCTTTGTGTTTCAAGATTCTGACTGTCGAGGATGTTGAAGATGCTTCATAATTGGATTTATGATAGTGGGATTTCTCTTAATCATCCTCTTGATCGGAGGAGGGGGATTCCTGGTCTACCGACAAACGCGTAAGTCGTCGACAGCTGTTTTGGCTCTTTCAGAGCTGCCGGACGTGGCTGAAGGATCAAGCAAGGTGATCAACACTCAGACTTTAACGCTGGGGGAGCAAAGCCGTAAACTGGATGTGATTCTTGAACAGAATCTCAGGCTGGCGGCGGTCTTTGAGCTCATTGGCAAGATTCAGCTTGGCGGGAATTGATCACAAATTCGTCTGATTGGAGTCGCCATTGATAAACCAGAGACTAAAGACAGACGGTAATTACTGGGCTGCCTGTTTTTCAATAAAATTTTTGATTCTATAATCTGGCCTTGACAGAGCGGTCTTGGCCGATCGCTCTGGTCACAATCTTCCTGGTGGAATGTAAACAAGGTGACTCTGCCCCCACTAACCCTCCCCTCTCAGGAACATCTGTGGACCTGTTTCAGAACTGACCGAGCCGCCTGATAACATCAAGGACATTTGGCTGAGAGCAGCTCTGGGCGAAGGTTCACGGACGGACTCATCACTTCACAGAAAGACACTTACTGATAAACACACACAATTCCCTCAATTTAACGCCTTCCTCGGCTCCTCCCTCTTATCAGCCCGCCCCCCCAACAGTCTCCGGGTTTCGAGCGCCAGACGGCGATCACTTGGAAGTACTGTGCTATTTTACAAACCTGATTGACATATGGTTTAAACGACAAATCCTGATGGAAAACAACACCAAGGTTTCTCACAGTTGCACTAGAAGCCATCGCAACACCATCTAATCCCTTCCTAAGATGCTCTGGACCAAGAATGATAACCTCTGTGTTAGCTGTCCACAGCTAACGCCTGGACAGCTAACACAACAATGTGACGCTTCAGGGGGGAATAAAAGGGTTAGTTCCTGCGTAAAAGTGAAATCACTGCAGCGAATGAAACGTGCGTCCGTGTTTTAACTCTTTTATTTTATTTATTACTCTTTTAAGTTTTCAGTAACTTTACATGATACATGATAGGATTCCTCTAAGTGTCAGCTTTCATTAGAGGCCAGAATTAGAGTTCTGCCCATGGAACATAATCTAATGTCTAATAATAATAATAATAATAATAATAATAATAATAATAATAGTCTTTGTAAGACATAATCTTACAGAAACATGTGTAAAATACTCATTTTTTGTGGTATCAGATTTGAACTTTCACTAGATAAGGCTTCATGGTCTCATTGTGTTTTCCAGCTAATAAGTCACAGATTCATCTGCAGACGTCTAGTTACAAAAAACATAAAACCTTCTATTTCAGTGTGTTCAAACTGAATTCTAGTAGCAGTTACAGATTCTGACAGTTGGGGTAAAAACTTCAGAGTGTTATCTTTCAAAAGAGACCAGAACCATCCATGAACTTCAAACGGTTCCAGAACAGCTTTGATTTACTTTGGGTAGAACTTGGATAGGAGTTTTATGCAAAATCGAAACTCACCCTAAGACGAATGTGCTTGAACACGCCGTGTTCCACTTTCCTGATGCTACGGTCCGTTTAGTTTAGAGCTTTTATCTTTTATCTGTCGTCAGCGTTTATCTTTTGTCTTTTATCTGTCGTCAGCCTGATTCATGCTTTCACCTCCGAGCTACGGGAATAAACAAGGATGAGCGAAGGGGATTTACGGGGAATCTTTCACTTCCTGGTGAGTCAGGATTCAGGAGTAAAGAAGATGATCAAAAGGCCGTTTGTTTCCCTGAAGCGCGACGTGAAAACGACGTGACAATGGCGTGAAAACTATGTGAAAACGACGTGAAAACTATGTGAAAACTATGTGAAAACTATGTGAAAATAACGTGAAAACGATGTGAAAACGATGTGAAAACGACGTGAAAACGATGTGAAAACGACGTGAACACTATGTGAAAACGATGTGAAAACGATGTGAAAACGACGTGCGAACGACGTGCGAACGACGTGCGAACGACGTGAAAACGACGTGAAAAAGATGCTCCAGATAAGACGATTCTCTGCTGCACATGAATGAATGAATGAATGAATGAATTAATGAATGAATGAATGAATGAATGAATGAATGAATGAATGAATGAATGAATGAATGAATGAATGAATGAATGAATGAATGAATGGTTTTTATTTCGGTCTTAAAGGGAAAGTTCCGTTTTTTTACAACCTGGACCTTATTTCTGGCATTTTTTATGGTCGTATACTCACCCAGGCAAGTTTGGTGTCATTTGGAGTCCTTCGGAAGATATTAGGAGTTTTTTGCGAGCCGCTTCTCCATATAACGGTTCGGTTATAACGTTCATTTCTTTTATGAATCACTAAATCTGCTGATGCGCGCACAGAGATGAAGTCATGAGTTCAGAGGTTTTGTTTACAAACTGATTTATTTGTTACACACACAGCCCCGGATGTAGACAACAGGTCCTGGAAGCAGATCTAGTGTTTCGCGGCAATCATGTGTTATTTAGACGCTGCATCGTCTGTGTCCCGCTGTGCCCCGTTCACTACCGTTATATGGAGAAGCAGCTCGCAAAAAAACCCCTAATATCTTCCGAAGGACTCCAAATGACACCAAACTTTTCTGGGTGAGTATACGACCATAAAAAATGACAGAAATAAGGTCCAGGTTGTAAAAAACTGAACTTTCCCTTTAAGCTTTGTACAAGTTATTTTACAAAACAAAATGAAAAAGTAAAATAAACATTGTTTTGCTGAAAAGCTGCAGCTGAAGCTGAAGCTTCTTTTCCTTTTATCTTTTACCAACTTAAATCTGAAACATTAGCATTAATCCGTGGAAACAAACAATAAAGAAGACAGAAAATAAACAAGACAAAATATAAAATTGACGTTTAACATTGTAGAATGTTCTTGATAATATACTTTATAGTTATAGTGTTTTTGTTATGAACTGATGAACAACCCTACCTCTTCCAGCAGCTGAACTTAAATCCCAGGAAACTTTATGAGGATTAAAAACTACTCGTTATTCTCTCCTGGATTTTCTCTCCTGGTTTTTCTCTCCTGGTTTTTCTCTCCGTCTGCCGGTTATTTGATTGTGTCTATAAATAGCGGCAGCTGTGAAACGCTGCTGTTATTGGAAGATCTGAAACATGAATGTTTTGATCTGGAAACTCTGATAAATGAATGTTTTGAGATTTTGCTGATTCCTGGAACCAGATCATCGTTGGTTCAGAGTGTGTGTGTGTGTGTGTGTGTGTGTGTGTGTGTGTGTGTGTGTGTGTGTGTGTGTGTGTGTGTGTGTGTGTGTTAGCAGCTTCCTTTGAGTCATTTTTTTGAGGAATTCATTTAAAAGATTATAAGAAAGAGAGACCTTATTTAATCCCCCCAGCGTCTTCGTCACTGTTGCTGGTAATAACACACACACACACGTACACGCGCACACGCACACGCACACGCACACACACACACACACACACACAGTAATTGGTTTACTTCTAAGATAACATTTATTTTCCTGAGATAAAGTGTTTTCTTTTCAGAGAAATAGATTAATGAAAAGAAAGTAATTTCTTTCTCTCATTTTCCTTTTTTGCCGCCAGCGCCGCCGGTTCTGTCACCTCAGCTTTTAAAAATACACACACACTTACACACACACACACACACACACACTTACACACACACACACACACACACACACTTACACACACCCTCAAACACACCCACACCCACACCCACACACACACACACCTGACGACTAAACTTCCTGCCGCCGTGAGTCATTGGGCTGCAGAGCGTTTACAGAGAAATACCTGGTTATTAGCCTCTCTGATGATGCTGTGTTTACCTGGTTGTCATGGCAACCAGAGCTCAGAGGAGGCAGGAGGGGCGGGTTCATGTGTTCATGTGTTCATGTGTTCATGCGTGGGCGGGTCGGGATGAGCCTTTCAGGATTCTCTGGAAGTGTTCAGACACGCGGCGGCTCTAGTTTCACTCTGCAGGTGTGTGTGTGTTTTCACCTCTGCAGGTGTGTGTGTGTTTGCACGTCTGCAGGTGTGTGTGTGTGTGTTTGCACGTCTGCAGGTGTGTGTGTGTTTGCACGTCTGCAGGTGTGTGTGTGTTTGAGGCATCGCGTGGTAAAAGAAAGGAGAGATTAAACTGCAGGGAGAGACATTCACCTTCCCTCCTAAAGGGGAGTTTTTCCTTGCCACTGTTTGGCTTAAGGCTTTTCTCCCACTAGGGGAGTTTTTACCTGCCATTGTTTATGTAATAATTGCTTGGGGGTTTATGTTTATGTTTATGTTCATGTTCTGGATCTCTGGAAAGCGTCTAAAGACATCTGTTGTATTAGACGCTATATAAATAAAATTGAATTGAAAATTGAATTGAATTGAATTAAATTGAACCTGTTTTTTTTTTTTGTTTTTTTTTACCTTGTCTGCACACATATTAATGATTGATACCATGACGGTAGAAACCAAAGGCATATATATGTGCATTATTACTATATTTAATATATATACATATATATACGCACACATATGCATACACATACATAAATATACACATACAAACCCAGTGATTTTTTTTTTTTTGGGGGGGGGGGGGGGTGACGACATCCACTGCCAATCCAGGAAGCAGGAACACACGGAGACACACGTCAACACTGGAAATCTGCAACAAAAAAAACACAAACAAAACACAAAACCAACAAAACCAATACAGAGCCGACCAAAACACAAGCAGCAATCGACCCAAATCACAGACTGAGCTGAGCTACCGCTAACTAACCCCAAAAACTACAGAGCAAGCATGCAGGTGAACAAGCCAGTATGTATGTCTATGTGTGTGTGTGTGTGTGTGTGTGTGTGTGTGTGTGTATGTATATGATCATGCGTGTGTACATGTCTATGTAGCTATGTGTATGTATGTATGTATGTATGTATGTATGAGTGAGTGAGTGAGTGAGTGAGTGAGTGAGTGAGTGTGTGTATGTGTGTGTGTGTGTGTGTGTGTGTGTGTGTGTGTGTGTGTGTGTGTGTGTGTGTGTGTGTGTGTGTGTGTGTGTGTGTGTGTGTGTGTGTGTGTGTGTGTGTGTGTGTGTGTGTGTGTGTGTGTGTGTGTGTGTAATAAGCCGTACAAAGCTCCACCTGAAGTGTATCTATAGTGGGGGAGGGGGGGAGCAACCCCGGCACCCACGAGACCAGAGACCGACAAGGAAGAACCTCGAAGTCCAGGCCACCAGCAACCCCACAGAGGAGAACCTGGAAACCAGGCCACCAGCAACCCCACAGAGAAGAACCTGGAACCCAGGCCACCAGCAACCCCACAGAGAAGAACCTGGAACCCAGGCCACCAGCAACCCCACAGAGGAGAAGAACCTGGAACCCAGGCCACCAGCAACCCCACAGAGGACAAGAACCTGGAACCCAGGCCACCAGCAACCCCACAGAGAAGAAGAACCTGGAACGTAGTTCTGTTCTGTAGTTTTGTGTTAATGATTCATGTTTAAATGCGCTCATGGATTCCACAATAGTCATACTTTCCCACAATCACAGTCACAGATAACAAAAATCGGGTAAATGGTTATTGATGTCATTAATTAATAGCCTGCTTACTCTTCCATAATATTTGTAAATATATATAATATAAACTCCTAAGTATGTGTTTGTGTGAGTGTGTATATATAAATATATTGAAGTGTCAGTGTGTTGTTTTTTTTCTTGTTGTAAGTTGTAAATCTAATTGGCTAATTTTATTTTATTTTTGTTTTTTTTGTTGGCCGAACTGTCTCGCCGGTCGGCTCCGAGGGCGACCCCCCCCCCCCGAACTGTCCCCCCCCCTGGACTGTCTCACCGGTCGGCCCGGCCCCGTTGACATTTCCCCCAGTTTCAGTTTCAGTTCTCTCTTGTCCCTCCTGTTTCCATCTGCCCTGATTGTTGTCACCTGTGTCTCGTTATCCCCTGTTATATCTAGTCTTGTCTTTACCTGCTCCTCACTCCATCTCCCGCCGGCACGGCCCCTAGCAATGGCCCCTAGCAACAGCCCCTAGCAACGGCCCCTAGCAACGGCGAACACAGCTCCGTCAAAACAAATAATCCATCTCTTCACGTGCAACCAGCGAGACAAAAGGGCGGGGATGTTTGCACAGCACATACTGAACATCTAAGGTTAAATAAATAACCCTCTTAAACCCCTTCATGTCCCATTAATCACTTTACAAAGTGTCTCTTATCTGTTGGCAGGTTAAACATATCAAAAAAGTAACAATCTTAGTTGGATTGTTTTGTTAAATAATCCCCTTATGAAGAGGAATCCTGACGCCGAACAAGCCCAGGCATTTATTTCACGGTTGGGCCAAAAAAAACATTAAAAAGATGAAACAAGGTTCCAGCTCTGCAAACATTTGACTCAGGCCCCGTTTCCACGGAGCAGAAACGCTGGTGTATTTATGCGTTTTGTTCGTTCGTTTACACGAAAACGAAGCTCAAAGTCTCCAAAAACCATCATTTCTGAAAACTCCGGCCAAAGTGTAGATTTTTAAAACCTCCGTCTTCACGTTTGCTTGTAAAGGGAGAGAAACGGACATTTAGGCTTCAGAACGTCACATTATGAGACAGAAACGTCACCAGCGTCATGAGTGACACCTGTGGTTACAATTAGTTTGTAACCGTCAATATTTTCTTGTATTTTACCTGTTTTATATTCTAACGTCACACTTAAAAGTAACTCCACTTCTCTGTCACTCCAAACCAAAGACTCTGGTTCATCTTGGAAGTAACTGGAAGTTACTCGTGTCATTTGTTGATGTTTTTTTCCAGGATTGTGATTGGCTAGCATGACTTTATCTTCTCGTTACACTGCCCCCTGTAGGTTTGGCTGCTCATAGCACCTTAACAGATATTTATGCAGGTTCCTGGAAATGATGGGATTTTTATAAACGTAGAGGGGGAAATATCCGTTTTTGTAAATACCTGAGATAGATTTTACAAAAACACCAGAGCCGGAGTTAAAACCCGTCTTTGGACACGACTGAAGACTAAAACATTTCACCTTTTTCTTGAATGCAGGTTTTGAGGAATAAAGTTGATTTAACTTAGTTGTGAATAATTTAAGCAAAATAAAACAGGATTTCTGATTTCCTCGTCAGGGTTTGATCACCTGATCCATCACTCGGGGAATTAAAGGTTAGCGTTGTTTTTCTGCTTCCACACATTCAAAGCTCTGATACTTTCCCAACTCCAGTAAAACTCCAGCAAAACTCCAACAAAACTCCAGTAAAACTCCAGCAAAACTCCGGCAAAACTCCAACAAAACTCCAGTAAAACTCCAGCAAAACTCCGGCAAAACTCCAACAAAACTCCAGTAAAACTCCAGCAAAACCCCGGCAAAACTCCAACAAAACTCCAGTAAAACTCCAGCAAAACCCCGGCAAAACTCCAACAAAACTCCAGTAAAACTCCAGCAAAACTCCGGCAAAACTCCAGCAAAACTCCAGTAAAACTCCAGCAAAACTCCAGTAAAACTCCGGCAAAACTCCAGTAAAACTCCGGCAAAACCCCAACAAAACTCCAACAAAACTCCGGCAAAACCCTTGCAAAACTCCAACAAAACTCAGGCAAAACCCCAACAAAACTCCAGTAAAACTCCAGCAAAACTCCAGTAAAACTCCAGCAAAACTCCAGTAAAACTCCAGCAAAACTCCAACAAAACTCCAACAAAACTCCAGTAAAACTCCAGTAAAACTCCAGTAAAACTCCAACAAAACTCCAGTAAAACTCCAGCAAAACTCCAGCAAAACTCCGGCAAAACTCCAACAAAACTCCAGTAAAACTCCAGTAAAACTCCAGCAAAACTCCGGCAAAACCCCCAAAAAACTCCAGCAAAACTCCAGCAAAACTCCAACAAAACTCCAGCAAAACTCCAACAGAACTCAGGCAAAACTCCAACAAAACTCTGGCAAAACTCCGGCAAAACTCCAACAAAACCCCAACAAAACTCCGGCAAAACTCCAACAGAACTCAGGCAAAACTCCAACAAAACTCCGGCAAAACTCCAGCAAAACTCCAGCAAAACTCCAGCAAAACTCCAACAAAACTCCGGCAAAACTCCAACAGAACTCAGGCAAAACTCCAACAAAACTCTGGCAAAACTCCGGCAAAACTCCAACAAAACCCCAACAAAACTCCAGTAAAACTAAGTTTAATTATAATATTTAATTATAATTTAAACTAAATTCAATTTGTGTTCTGAATATTTCTGAGTAAAAATACTAATAAAAAAATCATAATAAAGACTGAAGCAACATTGAATCCTTTATTGTTGCCAATAAAGTTGCAATAAAACATGTTTTTACTTGTTGTTATGAAGTTTTTGAAAAAATAAGAGGAATTTTTCTGAAAAAGGTAAATTATTCTCCAAAGTCAAAGCAAAATACATTGTCCACTTTGTGTCGTACAGAACTCTGATACATTCAAAAATTAATTAATTAAGTACTTAAACTATGAAATATTCTTTTAAATAAATGAATATGACAATAAATAAATAAAAACATATTTTTATATAGGGGTGGGGGGTCCGGTCCTGGGGGGTCCAGACCTCGGGGGGGGTGGGCGGTCCGGTCCTGGGGGTCTGGTCCTAAGGGGGGGTTCCGGTCCTGGGGGTCCGGTCCTCAGGGGGGGGTCCGGTCCTGATTCGGGGGTCCGGTCCTCGGGGGGGGGGGTTCGGTCCTGGGGGGGTCCGGACCTCAGGAAGGGGGGGGGGGGGTCCGGTCCTCATTGGGGGGTCCGGTCCTCAGGCCTCCAGCGCCGGCGGCAGCGTGGAGCCACACGGGCCCTGGAAGTGGAACCTGCAGAGAAACCAGATGGAAGTTCAGGTCCTGCTGCACCTCCACGTTGAAATCAATAGTTACCTTTCTATTCATGCTGATCAATAATCAATACCTTTCTATTATGTTTGTACCTGAAGGAACGGGGTCGTACCTGAAGGAACGGGGTCGTACCTGAAGGAACGGGGATGTACCTGAAGGAACGGGGTCGTACCTGAAGGAACGGGGATGTACCTGAAGGAACGGGGTCGTACCTGAAGGAACGGGGTCGTACCTGAAGGAACGGGGACGTACCTGAAGGAACAGGGTCGTACCTGAAGGAACGGGGTCATACCTGAAGGAACAGGGTCGTACCTGAAGGAACAGGGTCATACCTGAAGGAACGGGGTCGTACCTGAAGGAACAGGGTCGTACCTGAAGGAACGGGGTCGTACCTGAAGGACGGGGGTCGTACCTGAAGGAACGGGGTCGTACCTGAAGGAACGGGGTCGTACCTGAAGGACGGGGGTCGTACCTGAAGGAACAGGGTCGTACATGAAGGAACGGGGTCGTACCTGAAGGAACGGGGTCGTACCTGAAGGAACGGGGTCGTACTTGAAGGAACGGGGTCGTACCTGAAGGAACGGGGTCGTACCTGAAGGACGGGGGACGTACCTGAAGGAACGGGGTCGTACCTGAAGGAACGGGGTCGTACCTGAAGGAACGGGGTCGTACCTGAAGGAACGGGGTCGTACCTGAAGGAACGAGGTCGGGGTCGTACCTGAAGGAACGGGGACGTACCTGAAGGAACGGGGATGTACCTGAAAGAACGGGGTCGTACCTGAAGGAACGGGGTCGTACCTGAAGGAACGGGGTCGTACCTGAAGGAACGGGGATGTACCTGAAGGAACGGGGTCGTACCTGAAGGAACGGGGATGTACCTGAAGGAACGGGGTCGTACCTGAAGGAACGGGGTCGTACCTGAAGGAACGGGGACGTACCTGAAGGAACAGGGTCGTACCTGAAGGAACGGGGACGTACCTGAAGGAACAGGGTCGTACCTGAAGGAACGGGGTCATACCTGAAGGAACAGGGTCGTACCTGAAGGAACAGGGTCATACCTGAAGGTACGGGGTCGTACCTGAAGGAACGGGGTCGTACCTGAAGGACGGGGGTCGTACCTGAAGGAACGGGGTCGTACCTGAAGGAACGGGGTCGTACCTGAAGGACGGGGGTCGTACCTGAAGGAACAGGGTCGTACATGAAGGAACGGGGTCGTACCTGAAGGAACGGGGTCGTACCTGAAGGAACGGGGTCGTACTTGAAGGAACGGGGTCGTACCTGAAGGAACGGGGTCGTACCTGAAGGACGGGGGTCGTACCTGAAGGAACGGGGTCGTACCTGAAGGAACGGGGTCGTACCTGAAGGAACGGGGTCGTACCTGAAGGAACGGGGTCGTACCTGAAGGAACGGGGACGTACCTGAAGGAACGGGGATGTACCTGAAGGAACGGGGATGTACCTGAAGGAACGGGGTCGTACCTGAAGGAACGGGGTCGTACCTGAAGGAACGGGGATGTACCTGAAGGAACGGGGACGTACCTGAAGGAACGGGGTTGTACCTGAACGGGGACATACCTGAAGGAACGGGGTCGTACCTGAAGGAACGGGGTCGTACCTGAAGGAACCGGGACGTACCTGAACCTCATGGTGGCCGGCGTGTCCTCCATGTTGAACTCGGCTACAGGAATTCCTCTGGCGGCCACCTGGGGGGCAAACATGGCCGCCGGGTAAACCACGGAGGAGGTTCCCACCTGGGGAGAGAGAGGAGAGGTCAAAGGTCAGGGAGCCGGGTAAACCACGGTCAAGGAGATAATAATAATGATAATGAAAGCTGCAAGCAGCGATGAACGGGCCTTCACGCGTGTAATTTTCACCAATAAAGATCAAGGACTCAAAACCGAGTCCGATGACAACATCACGAGTCTTTATGTCAAACCATTCAAAAGTTATGGCAGAAAGTAGGATCTATGAAATATCGACCAATCAGAAGAAGGGGCGGGGCTAATTTGCACGAATTATGGTCAAGGACTCAAAACTAAGTCCGATGACTCCACCATGACTCTTTACGTCAAACCATTCAAAAGTTATGGCAGAAAATAGGAACTATCAAATATTGACCAATCAGCTACTAGTATCACTTCCTGTTTAACGTTGAAGTTTGACGCGGCGCCACGGTCACGCCATTTCATGAAAATGTCTTTTGTGTCTCCTGAGCGAGTTTTATGTGAAACAGACGATCCGGCTAGGAGCAGTTTGTTAAAGTACGACACCTGAAAATGGCATAAATTGCGACAAAATTACAGGATTAATTGAAAATGTCAAACCGTATTGTGGGGCTTGAGGAACAAAGTTTTCTAGGGGGCGCTGTTGAGCCGTTAGGCCACGCCCATTAATGCAAACCATGAAATATCAAATTTATCACCAGGCCTGGCTTGGTGAAAAGTTTTGTGACTTTTGGGGCACGTTAAGGGGGAAAAAGACACTAATTCCATCGGAAAAATAATACAATAGGCCGTCAGTGTCAGTGTGAAGGCCATAATAATACATTTTATTTGTAAAGCACTTTTCATAAAATAATCTCTTAACGGGATCTTAACGGGATCTTATGTGTATATGTGTGTGTATGTGTTGCAGGTGTGTATATATATATGTGTGTGTGTGTGTGTGTGTGTGTGTGTGTGTGTGTTTTCTCACCACCAGACAGAGGTCACAGCCGTCCAGAACCTTCTCCACCCGGGTAGCTGTGTGTGTGTGTGTGTGTGTGTGTGTGTGTGTGTGTGTGTGTGTGTGTGTGTGTGTGTGTGTGTGTGTGTGTGTTGCAGGTGTGTATATTTACGTGTGTGTGTGTGTATATATATGTGTGTGTGTGTATGTTGTCATGACGACTTTCACCACCAGGCACCACAGCCGTCCAGAACTTTCTCCACCCGGGTGGATGTGTGTGTGTGTGTGTGTGTATATGTGTGTGTTGCAGGTGTGTATATTTACGTGTGTGTGTGTATACATGTGTGTGTGTGTGTGTGTGTGTGTGTGCTGTCTCACCACCAGGCAGAGGTCACAGCCGTCAAGAACTTTCTCCACTCGGGTCAGAACGTCAGAATCCAGAGTTTCTCCAAACCAGACGACGGCTGGTCTGAGGAGACCGTTGCAGCCGGAACACCTGAATACACACACATGTAGATAAATACACACCTGGAACACCTGAATACACACATATATATACACACACACACACACATGTATACAGCTGGTCTGAGGAGACCGTTGCAGCCGGAACACCTGGATACACACACATGTAGATAAATACACACCTGGAACACCTGGATACACACATATATACACTCATATATATATATACACATGTATACAGCTGGTCTGAGGAGACCGTTGCAGCCGGAACACCTGGAACAGACACATACACACACATATACATTCATATATATATAAATATATACACATGTATACAGCTGGTCTGAGGAGGCCGTTGCAGCCGGAACACCTGGATACACACATGTAGATAAATACACACCTGGAACACCTGAATACACACATATATATACACACACACACACACACACACACATGTATACAGCTGGTCTGAGGAGACCGTTGCAGCCGGAACACCTGGAACAGACACATACACACACATATACATTCATATATATATATACACATGTATACAGCTGGTCTGAGGAGGCCGTTGCAGCCGGGCCTGGAACACCTGAATACACACATATATACTTATATACACACATACACACACCTGGAACAGACTATAGAATACAGAATATAAATACACACACACACACACACACACACACACACACGTATATACTTATATATATATATATTATAATTTTACCGCGGCAGCTGATCCACAGGAATCTGGGCGTCATGAGTGTCTGGATCTGGAGCCCTGAGGAGACAGTTATTGATCTTCATTGATCTTTATTGATATTTATTGATATTTATTAATATTCATGAGTGTCTGAGGAGACAGTTATTGATCTTTATTGATATTTACTGATCTTTATTGATATTTACTGATCATTATTGATCTTTATTTTATATTCATGAGTGTCTGAGGAGACAGTTATTGATCTTTATTGATATTTAATGATCTTTATTGATATTTAATGATCTTTATTGATATTTATTAATATTCATGAGTGTCTGGATCTGGACAGTTAGGCATGTTGAGCTCAAACGTCTGCGATCAATACCTGTTACAATCAGTTACCCAGCAGCCCCTGCTAGAGGGAACATTACCCAGCAGCCCCTGCTAGAGGGAACATTACCCAGCAGCCCCTGCTGCAGGAACATTACCCAGCAGCCCCTGCTGCAGGAACATTACCCAGCAGCCCCTGCTGCAGGAACATTACCCAGCAGCCCCTGCTGCAGGAACATTACCCAGCAGCCCCTGCTGCAGGAACATTACCCAGCAGCCCCTGCTGCAGGAACATTACCCAGCAGCCCCTGCTGCAGGAACATTACCCAGCAGCCCCTGCTGGAGGAACATTACCCAGCAGCCCCGGCTCTTACCCTTTGCCCTCCAGGGCGGGGCAGATGGGGCTGTTGTAGTTGGAGGTTTCCTGACCGCAGCTCATGCAGCGAGTTCTGAACAGACTTCCTGTTTAGAGAAGAATCAGAATTAGAGGAGAGAGGAATCAGCATTAGAGGAGAGAGGAATCAGCATTAGAGGAGAGAGGAATCAGCATTACAGGAATCAGAGGAATCAGCATTAGAGAAATCAGAGGAATCAGCATTTAGAGGAGAGAGGAATCAGCATTAGAGGAATCAGATGAATCAGCATTAGAGGAGAGAGGAATCAGCATTAGAGGAGAGAGGAATCAGCGTTTAGAGGAGAGAGGAATCAGCATTAGAGGAGAGAGGAATCAGCATTTAGAGGAGAGACGGGAGACGAGCACGAGCCGGGAGACGAGCATGAGCCGGGAGACGAGCACGAGCCGGGAGACGAGCACGAGCCGGGAGACGAGCACGAGCCGGGAGACGAGCACGAGCCGGGAGACGAGCACGAGCCGGGAGACGACGGGCACGAGCCGGGAGACGACGGGCACGAGCCGGGAGACGAGCACGAGCACGAGCCGGGAGACGAGCACGAGCCGGGAGACGAGCACGAGCCGGGAGACGGGCACGAGCCGGGAGTCGAGCACGAGCCGGGAGACGACGGGCACGAGCCGGGAGATGAGCACGAGCCGGGAGACGAGCACGAGCCGGGAGACGAGCACGAGCCGGGAGACGAGCCGGGAGACGAGCACGAGCCGGGAGACGAGCACGAGCCGGGAGACGAGCACGAGCACGAGCCGGGAGACGAGCATGTTGAGACGAGCACGAGCCGGGAGACGGGCACGAGCCGGGAGACGAGCACGAGCCGGCGACGACGGGCACGAGCCGGGCGACGACGGGCACGAGCCGGGAGACGGGCACGAGCCGGGCGACGAGCACGAGCCGGGAGACGGGCACTAGCCGAGAGACGACGGGCACGAGCCGGGAGACGAGCATGAGCCGGGAGACGACGAGCACGAGCCGGGAGACGAGCACGAGCCGGGAGACGAGCACGAGCCGGGAGACGAGCACGAGCCGGGAGACGAGCACGAGCCGGGAGACGAGCACGAGCCGGGAGACGACGGGCACGAGCCGGGCACGAGCCGGGAGACGACGGGCACGAGCCGGGAGACGAGCACGAGCCGGGAGACAAGCACGAGTCGGGAGATGAACACGAGCACGAGCCGGGAGACGAGCACGAGCCGGGAGACGAGCACGAGTCGGGCGACGATGGGCACGAGCCGGGCGACGGGCACGAGCCGGGCGACGGGCACGAGCCGGGCGACGGGCATGAGCCGGGAGACGGGCCCACCTCCTCCAGTAAACCCGTTAGCGGGTCGGTTCCTCACCGTGGATCTCCAGGATGTGTTCGTACCCGGCTAGCGGTGCTAGCTGGTACCAGTAAACCCTCACCGTGGATCTCCAGGACGTGTTCCGACCCGGCCCGGCGGTGCAGCTCGTCGATGTTCTGGGTGATCACCGTGACGCTCCGGCCCTGCCGGGCCAGCCGCTGCTCACACGCCGCGATGGCCCGGTGGGCGGCGTTGGGCTGCTTGGTTAGCATGACCTCGCGGCGGTGGTGGTAGAACTCCCAGACCCGGGACGGGTTCCGGGCAAAGGCCTCGGGGGTGGCTAGTTCCTGGAGAGAGAGAGAGAGAGAGAGACGTTAGCTAGCTAGCACTAGCCTCGGGGGTGGCTAGTTCCTGGGGGAAAGACGTTAGCTAGCTAGCACTAGCCTCGGGGGTGGCTAGTTCCTGGGGGAAAGACGTTAGCTAGCTAGCACTAGCCTCGGGGTGGCTAGTTCCTGGAGAGAGAGAGAGAGACGTTAGCTAGCTAGCACTAGCCTCGGGGTTGGCTAGTTCCTGAGGGAGAGAGACGTTAGCTAGCTAGCACTAGCCTCGGGGGTGGCTAGTTCCTGGGGGAAAGACGTTAGCTAGCTAGCACTAGCCTCGGGGGTGGCTAGTTCCTGGGGGAAAGACGTTAGCTAGCTAGCACTAGCCTCGGGTTGGCTAGTTCCTGGAGAGAGACGTTAGCTAGCTAGCACTAGCATCGGGGGAGGCTAGTTCCTGGGGGAGAGAGACGTTAGCAGGGGGCGCTAGCTAGCACCAGGGACTAGCGGTGTAACGACACTAATCTCACGATAACGATACGATATTATAGCAGTATTTTTTAACAACCTTGAATGAGGAACATATGACTGGAAAAAATGGTCTTTTATTTGAAAGACACAAAATACAAAACAATGCTGTGTGTTTTCCCTATTGTTCCAGTTTGTAATGCTTTATAACTGTATATTTGTATTTATTTTTTATTTATTTTAATGTTTATTTGACAGGAACGAAACAAACACATTGTCACAAAGAATGAAAAATGTGATGCATACAAGACGTCTAGCTTCAGCTAATTTGCAGTCTTTGTCCCTGGTCAGGCAAAAGAAGGATAAAAGATACTGAATATAAAATACAATAATACCAATACAGTGAATAATGCATAACACAGCTCCAAAATTTAGATTAAAAATTGCACAAGTTAAATAAATTAAACATTAGTAAAATACTGTACTGACAGTGACTTGAGAGAAGTTAATGTTTGCATTTCTGCTGCTGCTTAAGCCAATGATTAGCTTTGGCACTAAACATCCCTAATTCTGTTTGAGATTTTATTTCTGGTGGTAAAGAATTCCATAGGTGTGTACCATGGATCTATTAATAAAAACTGGTCGCCCCCCCCGGTCCAGGTCCTCAGAGATTGGGGGGGTGGTGTGTACCCAGCACTGAGAGGGAAGACTGACCAAATGTCCTGCATCTTCTAATTTTACCATTTTGGTTGCTCATGCTCCTTGTCATTGTCCCACAGTTGTCTGCTTTGATAAAGATCTGTGACATTGCTTGTGGGGCCAGTCCCCTGACACACTTAAAAACAACTTTCAAAAAAGAGGATTTTGTAAAGTTGGAAAAAGATAACAAATTATATTTCTTAATGATTTTAAAGTGATGCCACTTTTGTGGCTTCTGATCTAAAATGTTTAAAGCTTGTTTGTGGAGTGAGAATAGAGGTGTTGTAGCTGTGCCAGTGGCCCCAGCAGTGATGCAGTAGGACATATGTGAAAGGACCAGAGCATGCAGGTAGAAATGAGCTGCCCTGAAGGAGAGACAGGACCTGGGGCCTCATCTATAAAGCTTGCTTGCGCAGAAAAAGCGCCTGAAAGTTGCGGAAGCCGTCATCTACGCAAAGGCTCGGATCTAAAAAGAAAAAACTAACCGAAAAATCTGCTTATCTTTACGGCAACCCTGACCCTCCCGTAAGAATGTACTTAAGACACGGGGAACTGGCGACGCAGGCTGTGAGGTGGTGAAATGAAGCCAGATTCATGTCATACTCTTAATAATGTCATCACACATCACAACATATATCAGACTTATAATAAAATAGCGCTGATCGTGTTCCTCTGTGTTTGCAGCCCAGTCAGTCAGGACTCTGCTGCTGCTGGAGCTGCTGCAGCCTCCTCTTCACCCACCCCTTTAGGACAGAACAAATGAGGGGCTGCGTTTAGGGAGCCCCACGGAGCCCCTAAAGGGACTCAGATTTTTTTTCATATGCCTAAATTAGGGTTCCGCGTTAAAACGATGCAGAGCCCACGGCGTAGGGTACGCGGCGACGCGCACCTACGCCGTAGGCTCTGCGTTGGTGACGCGGAACCATAAACCCGCCCTGAGCAGCTCTGAGGGGAGACGGGAGAGGAGGAGGGGGAGCGGGGGGTGAAGCGGGGCTGCGGGGCCGTTCTCGTATCGCTTTCATACAGTGTCTTGATAATTTGCACTTTAAGGCTGAGCGTACCGTTAGTTTTTAAACTGTAAAAAGTAAGGGGGACAAAAACATGATTTTGAAAAGACGGGGGGACGCGTGCTGCCACTCACTCGCTTTATTTCATACTGTTTATATACTTATTCTAACTTTAACTGTGACCACAAAATAATATAGTTTTATTGTCCTCCACCTCATCCTAAACAGCTCGATCTCAGATCTCAGTGAAAGTCAGTGTCACGGTGGCTCGACACGTCTCATTCATTCTGACGCCAAACAGGCTGCAGGAAGCCACTGCGCATGCTCAGCAGCCTCATTCATATGCATTTATGGTATGAAGTGGGCGTGTAGAGGGCGGGATATGAGGCGGATTCAGCTGCGCAGCCTTCCAGCTGGACTGTGATTCATAAAGCAACATTGCGTGCAAGTCTGCGTGCACATGGTTTTATTGATCCGGATTTTTTTTTGCACCCGGCATTTTGGGCTTTTGGGTGTACGTGCACTTTTAGTATGACTCCTACGCAGTCCATTTTAAATGAGGCCCCTGATGAGTCTGAAACTATTTAGACTAGTTTTTACAGTTTTAGACAGCTTCTTTATATGTGCTTCAAATTTAAGTTGAGGATCTAAAGTTACACCTAAATATTTAAACTAATTTACCACTTAAGTTTTAAAGAGAAAGCCAGGCCAACCATTTTCTACAAACTGAACTAAAAGTAAATGTCAGGTTTGCATTATGATCTTCAGTTTCATACAAGTACAAATATTTAGACACAAACTGAATAGTTTCTCTCATGTTTGATTTGACTTTTTTCTTTTCCAGAAATTTAACAACTAAAATGAAATAAATAAATAAAGTATGAAAAGTCCCAGACTCAAATGCAACATGACTGTTATTTACTGTTATTTAGCCACTTGCTCCACATATTCTATCCACAACTGGAATCCAAAACGCCGCCGGAGCGGTGACTTAAATATGGCTTTTTCTTCTATTGCTACGTTGTTTTCTGTTCTACTGGTAAATCCTACCTACAAACTGAAACAACAAGCATTAGAAAGATGGGAGTGGGGGAGCAGATTAGCTCCCGCTAGCTCACAGCGCCCCCTGGTGGTGAAACTAAACCACTACATTGAAAAAGAAATCAGCGTCTGCTCGTATCGACTGGATACATTTGTCCCAATATCAGCTGCAGTTTGTCTCCTCCACGACTCGTATTGGACGGTTTTGTATCGATACATCGTTACACCGCTAGCCAGACGCACAAACATCTAGAGAAGAGACGAAAAGGAGACGTTTATCTGTTTAGTTATGAGTTAAACGATGGAATGACCTAACCTGGATTTACAAATGTAAAGCTCATTTTCAGTTTCCAAAAAAGAGATTTGTAGAACAATCTTTGAAAGCTACAAATGTTAATGTTTATTTGTTTTTGTATATTCTGTATTGGTTTTATATTGAAAGAATTCTGGAAAGCTTATTTTGGTATGTAGGACAGTTAATATAATAATATTAATATTAATATCAGCACTAGTTTCTGCCTTAAACTCACTATTATTAATTATTATTATTATAGTGTTTGTATTGATGTTTGTGTTGATAATGCTCGTAGTGTGACATGACTGAATAAATAATTTCAAAATAAAACCTGATGTGACTGAATAAATAATTTCAAAATAAAACCTGATGTGACTGAATAAAGAATTTCAAAATAAAACCTGATGTGAGTGAATAAAGAATTTCAAAATAAAACCTGAGCCTGCCACTTCCTCCAGAATCCTCCGGCTCCTCTGAAAGTTGGAACTCCACTCTCGGCGCTGACGCCGGCGCCG